>NC_045158.1:21409920-21457420 GCF_900700415.2 Clupea harengus | reverse complement strand
TATACACCACCACTACACCACACACCATCACTACACACTATACACCATCACTACACTACACACTACACCACCACTACACACTACACCAGCACTACACCACACACCATCACTACACACTACACACCATCACTACACACTACACACTACACACTACACACCATCACTACACACTACACACCATCACTACACACTACACACTACACCATCTTCCACCTCTTGAGGACATTTATAAAACACGCTGCCTCAGAAAAGCCCACAGTATCCTCAGAGACTCAACACACCCTGGTTACCACCTATTTGAACTGTTGCCCTCAGGGAGACGCTTTAGGACCATCATAGCAAAAACAGACAGGCTGAGAAACAGCTTCTATCCCAGAGCCATCATAGCACTTAACAATGCACAAAACTGACCTGTATTTGTCTCTCTGTTGTGTTATATGTCTTGTGTTTTTATAGTGTAAATATGTATATCTATCTATATTTTTATTGTTTTTGTGTCTGAGAGCTGCTACCTCAATTTCGTTGTACTTGTGCAATGACAAATAAATATATTCTATTCTATTCTATCACTACACACCATCACTACACACTATCACTACACACTACACTACACACCATCACAACACTACACACCATCACTACACCACACACCATCACTACACACCATCACAACACCATCACTACACACCATCACTACACCATCACTACACACCATCACTACACACTATCACTACACACTATCACTACACCATCACTACACTACACTATCCCTTAATGCCCAGGAGGAAAATGGACAGGGTTCACCAAGCAACAGACTGTTCATACACATTACAGTGTGAGCATTACATATACAAACAACTAAACAAACAGAAGAATGACCAGCTTTAGACACAGGTGGTATGGCCATCAACACTACATAACTATCCTCATGCATTGAAAAAGATCTCTATAGACAGTAAAACGAGGCAGTGACTTCCATAATTAGAATAAAAAATCAGTGACCCTTATCAGAATTAGTCAAAATCACCTAGCCAGGGTAAAACGTATCTGTCCTGGATCAAACTCACCTGTTCTGAGTAAAACGGCAGTGGCTCAAATTTGGCGTCTATCTTGAGGAAGGCAAGCTCCTGCTCCAGTGCGTAGTGCTTCTGACAGCCACGCGACAGCTCCACCGTCTTCTGCTTGAGCTGAGGGGACAGACACAAGCAGCGCCTCAGCATCAGCATCACTGCACTCTGAGCACAGGCGGTCTCTAAGTCACTAACACTTACTGACACGTCACTGACACAAACACCTGCTGTTCTATGAGGGCCTATTTCATGATATGGCCTCTCGTCCCATACTGTTTCATGCTATGGCCTCTCTCTCGTCCCATACTGTTTCATGCTATGGCCTCTTGTGGGTTTTAACACATAGACTGAAGACAGGTAAACATAGAGAGTGCCTGAGACAAATTAGAGTGAAGGCAAGCATGCACACACACACGCACGCACACACGTACGCACGCACGCACGCACGCACGCACGCACGCACGCAAGCAAGTGATTTTAGGAGTTTGAATACCTGACACCCAGACGAAGGAGGATTATGGGAGTTTGAGTACATCACACAGGTGAATTATGGAAGTTTGAGTACCTGACATACAGAATCCAGCAGAGTACCAAAAGCAGAAGGCTGATACGGAAGCAGAGGAAAGATGGAAAGAGAAAAGAGAAATCCAAAAAGTTGAAAAGAATAAAGACAACAAATAAAGAGTGATATAGACTGAAAAGCGCAAAAATCCCCCACAGAAAGAGAAGAACTCCTGAGACATGTCAGTTAATCTCAGACACAAAAACAGGACATTAGTGAGGACTGGCAGTGTACTTTTACCATTACCTGGAACTATGACAACTATGGTGAGGCAAAGTAACAAACCAAGTGAGCGTGAAATTACAGAAACCCAAACAGACATTAACCTGAGAGGAAGTATCAGGTATTGGGATCAGTATTAGTATCAGAAAGGTTACTCCAGGACAGAGAAATGGGCATGGGCATAATAGCTGAGTCATGAGTTTATGTCTCTGGTTTATGCGAGAATTCAGGAAACTATACTACTCTCAGCACACACACACACACACACACACACACACACACACACACACACACACAGAGTATGTCTGTCCTACCAGCTCAGTCTTGGAGTCCAGTTCTGTTTGAAGCTCTTCATGTTGCTGCTGCTGTTGCTGGCTGTGCTGCTGGAGGCTGTGGTACACCGCCTCCTGCTGGTGTAGCTGTGTTACTGCAGCCTCACGCTCCCTCTGCATCTTCTCCACCTCCTCAATCCGCTGCTCCAGCTCCTGCTCCAGACGTGCTACCTCTTCTACACACAAACACACACCCACAAACACAGGCTTTTAATGTGTGTGTATCTGTGCGTGAGTGTGTCTTTGTGCGTGTGTCTTAATGTGGTTATTAGTGTGTGTCAGTATATTTATGTGTAAGGGAGTGCACCTCCTCTCTCTCCTGCTGGCTCACAGGCTGTGTGTGTGTGTGTGTGTGTGTGTGTGTGTATGTGTTCATCTGTACACCCATAAGGAAGCGCTGGTGAGCCTCCTCTCTCTCCTGCTGGCTCACAGACTGTGTGTGTGTGTGTGTGTGTGTGTGTGTGTGTGTGTTCGTGTTCATCTGCACACCCATATGGAAGCGCTGGTGAGCCTCTTCTCTCTCCTGCTGGCTCACAGACTGTGTGTCCAGCAGCTGTAGCGCCCTCAGGTGGTAGATGAGGAGAGGGCGGTGGTGAGGCCGCTGGCTCAAAGGGTTCCCACACACCCTCAGCTGGGTTAGACTCACCAGGGACTTTAGCCTACACAACTCATGCAGCTTAAACACACACAAACATACACACAAACACATACACAGATCAGCCAAGCACAAACACATACAAACGCACACAAACCTAATACACTTCGTACCACACACACACAGACACACACACACACACACACACACACACACGCACACACACACAGGCCCTGATGCATATGCATACTCAACATATTCAAGTAGCATAGTCCACATCCATTTAATACTACAGGAGGTGTGTACCAAACAAAGGCAGCTCACCGAGGAGATGCTGTTGTCCTGCAGATTGAGTGTTGTGAGGGAGCGCAGTCTCTTGGACAGCCACAAGGGGACACTCTCGATCAGGTTATAGGACAGATTGAGCAGCTGGAGACTCCCCATGTGCTGAAGGCCCTCCAGCTTACTGCAGTAGAAAAAATACAGTTGGTCATTTTGCCAGACATTAGCTCCACTTACACCACAGGTATGGGATATATTCTATTAGTATGTGCACTCCCTAGGAATCAGTCTCTGTACCGTATTCTGTTGTGGAACAGTGAGCTCTACCGTATTCTGTTGTGGAACAGTGAGCTCTACCGTATTCTGTTGTGGAACAGTGAGCTGTACTGTATTCTGTTCTTGGACAGTGAGCTCTACCGTATTCTGTTCTGGGACAGGGGTGAATGAGCTCTACCGTATTCTGTTGTGGGACAGTGAGATGTACCGTATTCTGTTCTGGGACAAAGATGAATGAGCTCTACCGTATTCTGGTTTGGAGAGGGGCATACCGTATTCTGTTGTGGGACAGGTCCAGCTCCCTAAGTCTATTCAGCCTGTCCAGTTTCTCCATCTTCTGGATGATGTTGTGACTAAGATTAAGCAGCTGCAGTTTCTCACACCTCTCCAGATTCTCAATCCACTGCAAGAGAAAAAACACACACGTAAACACATACACATGCAAGCATGCCCCCACACAGACATGTTCACACACACAAATGCAAACATGCCCATTGTTACGACCGGCTCGTGGGGTCGCAACATGAAACGGTAGAGACAGACAACGTGGCGGATTGTAATAAAAGACTATTTATTTACTACAAAAGGTTGATGCAAAGGAGAAAGTCTAGGGGTTTCCAAAGATGCGTGGATGCGTGAAGTGGGTATGTACGTGAGTAGAAGCGTTTGTCAAAAGTGTGTGTGAGAGTAGCGGAAGCTGAGAAGGGCCCTCCATCAGACGTAGCAGTGCTTTTATATCCACATCTACAACCAGGTGTGGATAATCACTGCTCATCATGCTGGTTGTAGGTCCACAGCCTGCTGCCTCCATATGGCCAGTCTAGGGACTGCAGGCAGGGTGTGCAGGGGCACAGGGGGTCGTAACACCCATACACACAGACATGTTCACACACACAAATGCAATATGAGAAGCACCCATATTGGGTTAAGCACAATAGTCATAATTCCAGGGATCTCACCTTAATCTTTTTGTCATGTTTGGTCCCACAAAGGTTGAGGGTCTGGACAGAGGGGAGGTCATCTTGTTTAGTTACCCTCTTTATCAGGTCCTCAGTGATGTAGCGTACACCATGTACCTTCCCTTCATCTACATACAAACACCAGACGTCAGTACAAACCATAAAATATAATACTATAACAATATATAAAACCTGGCATGCAGTGATTCTATAGAGACCTTGACAGTAATTTCTGAGATCCTCAGTGATGTAGCGTACACCATGTACCTTCCCTTCATCTACATACAAACACCAGACATCAGTACAAACCATAAAATATAATACTATAACAATTTTTAAATCTGGCATGCAGAGATTCTATAGAGACCTTGAGAGTGATTTCCATCATCGCTGAGTGTTGCATTGAGGAGAGGGTGCTCTCTCTCTCCTGTCAGGTTCGGCAGACTGGGGGACCCCAGTATGTGAGCGGGGGGAAGGCTCCCTCCTCTTCGAGATGACAGCTTCACAGGTAGCTTTGATGGTTTCATGTTGCATTTTCACCTTGCCACCCCAAAGAAGAAGACAAAATATGGAAATAACTTTCTCTAATGTGCGTCCTTCTCTATTGAAACCTCTGCTTCAACTGGTCCAAATGGGTATGGGTATAAGGTTTCATTAAAATCGACATGTGAACAACTCCTTCGTGGTGGTTCAGTCCATTTAAATTAGTGGCGGACACAACGTATCCCGCATACATACAAGTTGCGTATCTATAACATTAGTCAAATCAAAGTGGGGCACATTTTTTACACCACATTCAGCTTGAATCCTGATTTCCCTGTTACTACCTTTTGCGCTGGAAGACCTAGTTAAGTAATGAGTAACATTAACAACAACGTAGATAGCAATGGTTTGGCTAATTGGCTTTAGGAATTAGCTAACAGGAACAACTGAGTAGCAAGCAAGGAAATGTATTGACTATACAGACCGTTTGACTATGCAGACAGTTTTCTAGCCGTGCTAATTGACAATCAAGGTGTCGTCAATCGTTACACTGGTTGCTACTGTTAGAAACATGTTGTTATTAGTTAGTCCAAGTTAAGAATTTGTTTTTGTTATCGAGCTATGGCTAATTCGTGTAGCATATGTGCTCCGCAAACGGTAGCTCATCATCATAGGTTGCTAGCGACAGTTAACGTCAAACTTTAGACCTTTAACTAATACTAACATTCAAAATGACATTCCAGCAATTGTGATCTTTTACACATTATGTTGTGCCCTTTATTATTCCGTGGGTACTTTATTATACTCACAGTAAGAGAGAAAAATGTCTCAGAAACGCATGACCAACATGTATGGTTTCCATAGTAACCCATTAAACACAAAAGGAGAAGTCAGTAACATATCGCTACGATACTATCCTTTTCAATTCTCTCCGACACACTACAACGTTTTGAAAGAGTTTCACTCCAACTTACATTCGTTTCTTAAGTTAGACCAAAAACTGAAGATTAAGTCTCGGCCAGAAACATTTTTGTTGTCTAGTGAAGGAGCACAGTCCTGCTGATTCTGTTCGCGGTCATGTTTGAACCATGTGACTTCAGAAGGGGTGTTCATTCCGCTCATACGCTGTAGCTGAGCAACACGTTTTGATGTACATGCGGTACTTTAAAAGGTTGTTGCTTTCTCATTTTGTAATTGTTCACAGGATGTTTGAAATAAATTCTCACTTTGAAAGGTAAAGACGTCTTTCATCTGTGCCAGCAGGTCAGACATCCTTTAGTTCTGTTTAGAATGAACACACCGAAGTGCCAATGAAACCATCCAGTGTTCACCACTTGGTTTTCCTGCATATTATCTGACAGTGTGCTACTTACGATTTCAGACTGCTGGATATCCTATCTTGCCTATTAGTCCAGGCAAAATAGCGTTTTACGACAGACTAATTGTAAAATATTTTTTTTCAGCATAGATCATTTCTATGAGGTGTCCAGAACAACATACTAAAAGTCCTAAGAAATCCTAGTTGAGGAAATATGTTTAATTCTCATCAATCTGAGATGTGTGCTAATAATGCATGGCAAAAATACACCTCAAAAATAAAAAAAATTCCTTTACTCCTATCAAAATGAAACTTTACACAATGAAAGGACCCATGAAAAGTAAAACATTTTGTATTAAACATTTCTTTTGAAATTAATTTGAATATGCACATGAGCTCCACACTTATTGAATATTGGTATGGTGTTTCTGCCTATGCAATTAGGACATATTCAATAAGTGTGACGCTCATGTGCATATTTAAATTCATTTCAAAAGAAACTTGTAATACAGAAAAAGTTACTTTTCATGTATACTTTTACTATGTTACGTTTTATTGTGGTAGGAGTAAAGGAAAAAATTAAGCCTATTTGGGTGTATTTTGGGCATATTCGATTAGTGTATAGCTCATTTGCATATTAAAATTCATTTTCAAAGAAACTTGTAATACAAAATGTTTTACTTTTCATGGGTACTTTCATTGTGTAAAGTTTTCTTTTGATAGGAGAAAAGGAAAAAATTACATTTTTGAGGTGTATTTTTGCCATGCATTATTAGCACACATCTCAGATTGATGAGAATTAAACATATTTCCTCAACTAGGATTTCTTAGGACTTTTAGTATGTTGTTCTGGACACCTCATAGAAATGATCTATGCTGAAAAAAAATATTTTACAATTAATTCTATTTTTGGCTCCAAAATGGGTTAATTTGCCTGGCCTATATAGGCTGTGGGTTAGTTGATGACTATATACCGGCTAATCGCTTGCTGTTGAACAACATAAGTACAGTGGAACAGACTGGACGGTTTAACTCCAGTCGAGAGTGCAACAATGTTTTGGTAAATGTCATTTTTAGCTTCCTCTACGCTGTGATAAATAGTCCAATTGAGATTTCTATTTTAATGTTGCCAGTAGCACTATGCAGTCCCACCCTAATGTCTTCACACTACAATGCAGAGTAATTCTCAGACACTCAGTAAAGTGCAGTTACTTTCTGCTTGATGGAAAAACATATGCCAGTGCGCCAGGCAGAAAATTCACACCTAACCGATTTAGTGAACTTATTTTGTTTAATTTGTAGAGTTAGAAATAAAACGAGATATAGAAATAGACGAGAATAGAGAAGGAGAAAAGGAGCGAGAGCAAGATGGAACTGGTGACAAAATAAAAAAAGTAGTTCTGGCCAGAAACGCTATGTGTAGTTCATTAAAAAATGATGTGTATTTGTGCAAAGAGAGAGAGAGGAGAATGGAGATAGAGGGAGTGCAAAGAGGGCAAGAGCAGCATAAAGAAAGAGAAGACATGCAGATAGTGCAAGACCTGGAAGAAGCAGGTGAGGAAAATACTTAATACAGTAGATTACAGCAAACCTTCACTAAAGACAGCACATTATACCTAGTCAGGTCACTATAAAGCAACAGCATAAAGACACTGAGATATGCATGTGAACTCTTTTCGGTTGCTGTCCTTAATGCTGACATGTGTCCTATCGTGAGTATGGAGGGGGGTGGGTCTGGTATGCCAGACACCACTGTTGAGACTTCTGGAGGTGTTGTGCGCCTAATTCAACAAAACACTGATGAAGGAAGGTCCCCACTTGACTAGTGAAATCTTCACTAGGGCATCTTTGTTGTTGTTGATGTTGTTGTTAAGTATTTTATGTAAGTAACAGTTTGACATCTACTCTTCCCAGCCTGGACAAAGACACCACCCTCTCCCACAGAATTATTCCAGACAGCCCTCTCCCCCCCATCACACCTCTCTCCATTCAGGAGAGGGATGTCAACAAGCTCCTAAAAAGACAGAACCCCCGCAAAGCAGCTGGACCAGATGCTGTCTCTCCCTCCACACTAAGGTACTGTGCGGACCAGCTGTCTCCACACTAAGGTACTGTGCAGTCCCTGCCTGCTTTAAAACCTCCACCATCATCCCCGTTCCCAAAAAGCAGAGGATCACAGGCCTTAATGACTATAGACCAGTCGCCCTGACCTCTGTGGTAATGAAGACCAGCTGAACGCCTGTAAAACAGTAGAGATGGTAGCAGACTTCAGGAGGAGCCCACCCCCAACCATCCCCCTCATCATGTGTGACTCCCCAGTTAACACTGTGGAGTCTTTCAGATTCCTGGGAACAATTATGGCACAGGACCTTAGGTGGGCGGAGAACATCACCTCCACAATCAAGAAGGCCCAGCAAAGGATGTTCTTCCTTCTGCAGCTAAAAAAATTCAACATGCCGGAGAAAGTGATCGTCGAGCTCTACACAGCCATCATTGAGTCAATCCTCACCTCATCAATTATCATCTGGTTTGCTTCCTCTACTGCAAAGGACAAAGGCAGACTGCAGCGGATCATTCGGTCAGCCGAGAAGGTCATCGGCTGCGACCTGCCGTCTCTCCTAGACCTGCAAGAGAGCATGCAAGATCATCGCTGAACCTTCCCATCCCGGTCACCGCCTATTTCAGAGACTCCCATCTGGCAGAAGGTTCCGGGCTATAAAGACCAAAACCTCGCGCCACCTGAACAATTTTTTCCCTACGGCAGTGGTGCTCACAAACAAGCCCCCTGCATCACACCGACTCTGGGTTTGCCAATTCCAATTCACAATTATTTATTATTATTTAATATTCTATCTTGTAAAACATTTGTCTTTTATTCTTGTTTTTGCTATTTTGTTGTTATGTTATGTGTTTTATGTCCTTTGCACCAACCACCAAGATAATTTCCTGTATATGTAAATACACTTGGCCATTAAAAGAATTCTGATTCTGATTCTGATTCTGATGGTTTTAGTGCACCCTGTTGTTATAATACTTAGGCTAGGCTAAGTACTTGCATATGGCGGTAAGAGGTTTGGGGGCTGTGGGAAGTCCCTAACCAATAGTATAGTAAAGGAATTTAACTCTTCCTGTGTATAACTAAAGTTAAAATCAAACATCTTGATATATAATTTATATACGCACATTTCAGACCCATGAGAAAGTTTAAAACATATTTGCAAGCTTACTTTGGAAGCACTTTCAGAAAATGTATAAAGCTAACATGAGAATTAGCATCTCTCCAGAAGCGTTGTCATTGTTCAAGCTAAGGATAAGACACCCACACAGGTTAAGACACCAACACAGGATAAGACACCAACACAGTATTAATGGGCTATTTTTTTATTGCTCTCACCAATTCATGACCAATGTTTAATAATGCTTTAAAGATCACACATAGCTAAATGTAACACTGACATCACTAGATCAGGCAAGATCCTTTGTTATTTCAAGCTCTCAAATTTCATCTTTAACTTTCCTCTAAAGTCAGACACTGGGCAGAGAAATCTAAATTCAAATGTAAAATCAGCTTTGAAATGAAAATGATTACAGGTAAGATCCTGACCACATCTACAGTCATACTATGTTAGTCTCTCTTCATTTTTCTTTTATAGCATAGCCCTAGAAAATATTTGCAAGAAGAAAACATAATCAGCAGGGCAAAGGACAAAGCAGCAACCAAAACCACAACTACATCTACTATTGGGTAGGAGTACAGGACATCTACTGAGGGGTGTATTAGAAAATATGCAAATTGCGAGTGTTATTGTGTAAAGCACATCATGTGAAGTTGAGGAGAACTGGGGTGATTGTTTTTTCTGTCCTTGAGAATATTGTGTGCTGGAACAGTGATACTCCCTGTTCTTCTTATCTCTGGAGACACTACCTGTAAGAGATTTCAACCGATTCTCACAGACTGCTTGCTGTTCACTCTGTGTGTTTCTGATCCTTCTGCAGAAGACTAATACACTTTATACTTATCTCTTATTATAAGACTGATGAGACTGGTTATTATCAGATTTCCATCACAGGGGAGTACCAGGACATCTATTGAGGGGAGTACAGGACATCTACTGAGGGGTAAGAGTACAGGACATCTACTGAGTACCACATCTACTGAGGGGAGTACAGGACATCTACTGAGGGGTAGGAGTACAGGACATCTACTGAGTACCACATCTACTGAGGGGAGTACAGGACATCTACTGAGGGGTAAGAGTACAGGACATCTACTGAGTACCACATCTACTGAGGGGAGTACAGGACATCTATTGAGGGTAGGAGTACTAGGATAAGACTCTAAAAATGTTAAAGATCTTTAACATATAACAATGCATTAGCATGAGGTTACTCATGTTTTATTTTTCTTCTCAAACAAACCCTGCAGCAAAAGACTTTGATGCCATAAACCACAATGTACATGAAGCTGAGTGTTACAACAAGTAAGAACAGTACTACATCCACTGAGTGGTAGGCGTACCAGGGCATCTTGTAGGATTCTGTGCGCAGGTGAGCAGCACCTTTGTGTCTCATTACAAACTCAATCCAGAAGAGGGCTCGGTCCAGGGGCTTCATTGGCTGGTCCCTGTGCAGCCTGGAGAGCCTCTGCATGTTCTCCCTGTAGGACGGCTCATGGAGCACTTCCTGTAAGCCCTGGAGGAAGGTGTTTTTATTGATGGCGGCAATGGAGAAAACCTTCGCTCCTCCTCTCTCCTTCAGTCGAAACAGATTGTCATACTGGTCAAAAAACACAGGAATTCCCACAACTGGAACACCATGATAGATGGCCTCTTGAAGTCCATTAGTTCCACCATGGGCTACAAAGGCTCTGATTTTAGGGTGTCCTAGTAGGTCATTTTGGGGCATCCACTTTACTAAGAGGGTATTGTTGCCCAGGGTGGAGGGTCTTTCCCCAACATGCCGCCAAATGACTTTCTGAGGCAACTCAGCAAAAGCTGCTGCTATGTCCTTTGCAATGTCGCCTGAAATGGCACTCACTAACGTCCCCAAAGACATGAGGATGACCCCATGGTCTCCAGAGCTCTGTACAAAGTCCTCCAGGTCTTGAGGAAGGGGCTTTGCTGGCTTACACTGGAACCCACCAATGTAAACAATGTTAGGCATAGTGGGACGTGGGAACTCAAACACAAAGTCGACCCTCATCAGCCAGAGATCAGCTGCTTTCACAATCTGACTATAGTCTACTTCATGTTCAAAGTACTTATCACAGATTGCCTGGTATTGTGCATGGATCAAGAACCTCAACTGAAACTGCATAAGGAGGTAGAAAAGCATATTTTTCACCCTTTGTAAGAAGGTCATTTTGTCAGACAGGCCTGATCCTGTGACTGGTATGTATGATACTGGTGAAGGTGCGAGAGAAAAGTGGCCTTCAGTGGAGGTCAACCACCGCGCATTGTGGACTAAGGGCAGCTTCAGGTAGTGAGCCAGGAGGATGCCCTCGGCAGATGAGGGGTCCGTGAGAACCAGGTCAAACTGACTCTCATTCAGGTGCCGCATTAGCGCTCTGTCCTCAAACATCGAGGCTGCCATGTGACAGGAGATGTCATGGAGTCTGTATAGGGCCAAGCTAAACAGTAACTGGAAATGAATAAAATCAATGAAGGACCTACTTCCCCTCTCAATTTCCATAATTTGCACAAGGAACGGTTTGACAAATTCCTCATTGAACCCCTTGTCGACAGACACCGTGACTGAGTCGTAGTAGGGAGAGTCCGCTTTGATGTACCAGCTCTTGGTGGACCGTACCATTGTGATGGAGTGTCCCTGGTTGTGTAGAGCTCCGATGAGGATCTCCATGTTCACCCAGTGGCTCCCTTCTATTGGGACCAACAGTATCTTCCCTCCATGGCAGGCAGGACAGGAAATCACAAGGAGACTCAGGAAGTAGACAGGTGATAGGAGAACAGGAAGAAGCCAGGGTGCCATTCTGTCCTACAGTGAAAAGAGAAGGATGGTATGGAACACAAAAGAAAGAATAGTAAGTTATAAAATACAGGTATTGCATTCATTAAATTATATAAATGAGCACATTTTATAATAAATATATTCAAAGGAAAACACTGTCTTTTTTGTCAAAGGCATTGCATTTTTCAATTGCCTGTGTTATAATCACATCTGTCTAGAGAGTGAGTAGCTCTCTCAGTGTGTTCTCAGTGTATGGCCTGGGGTAGCCCAGAGTTGTGAGAGTGGTTAGGTTGCACTGCAGGTTGGGGCAAATGACATCATCATCACACAGGTACAGGCTAATGGAGTTTTTTTTTTATAGACATCATTAGATCACATGGTGACAACTGTTTAATAAGTTCTCAAGGCCGGTGTGTGACTGATAGGGGATTTCCACTCAGTTCACGTAGCTCAGGCAGTCTTACACTTCACACAGCCACGGTCACAGTTGTAACTAGTGTTTTAACTCCCTTTTGTGCCCCCCCCCCCCCCCCCCCCCGCTCCCCTTAAACATCTTTTCCAAAACAAGGTCAGTTTCTGAACAAAATGTGCCCTCACACACCTTAGTTATTGATTAAGCATCACTAGATTACAAGAGTCAAACTACTAATATCTAAGAGAAGAAGACAGAATGAAGCAGTACGAGTCCTCACTAAAACAAGACGGAGGTCGTCACGCTCATCACACCAGTCTTAAAACCACTGCACTGGTTACCTGTTAGTTTAAGAATAGATTTCAAGATTATTTTACTAGTCTATAAATCACTCCATAGTCATGCACCTGGATATATGTCAGACATGCTCTAAGGTACACACCCAGTAGATCCCTGAGGTCTTCTGGCACTGAACCCCTAACAGTTCCAAAAGCCAGGACAAAGAGACATGGAGAGGCAGCTTCTATGCTCCCAGCCTTTGGAATATTCTGCCAGAATACCCAAGACTGACTGAAACGGTGGAAACCTTTAAACGTGCACTTAAGACAGAAAATTATATATGTATTATTTTGTACATATAATGGCTGTCAGAATTATGGAAATGGTATTTGAATAGGTTAAGTCATAATAATCAAAACTAGGAAATAAAACAGATTATAATGCACCAGAAAACTTAATCAAAGAAGGTGTTCAGTTATAACCTCTGAAAACAAAAATGGTTTTAATGTATGTCAAATAAGGATAGAACTTAATAGTAAAATGAAAAACAAAAAGGAAAATAAATAATTAACTAGAAACAAATCACAACAGTGATCAAATGCTGATGATCCAATCAAGACCAAAACACAAATACAGCAGAAAGTTATTAAATTGAAACAAGATCAGTAACAATATTGATCATACTAAATTTGGGTACATGGCTAATATATATTACTGATATCAATAACACTCACGGTGACCTTGAGTCTTGACATTGTACTGATCTGACAGCAGAGGAACGCTTAAGAGGGGAAAATGGAACAGCTTTTCTTTTCATACTATTGTACCCTTAGTAATTGTTTTACTCCACATAGGAAAAGGGCACTTTAATATAGTTTTTTGGGCTCACATAAGTCCCTAGTCTAGTGTGCACTAAAGACGTGATACATGAAAAAAAAATTGAGAAAAAAGACCTCCACTTACGTGCACTCTATGGGCAGCCAGGAATTTACCCGTCCAAAATCTGCAGGTAATCTGGAAGTAAAGAAACTCCCAACTGCTCTACCCATGACCTTGTACCTGTGGTTTATATGCCTCTGGCAGTGGTGGACGAAGTACACTAACTACGTACTTAAGTAAAAGTATAGATACCTGGTGTAAAATATTACTCCAGTAAAAGTGGAAGTATGCACTTTGAATTTCTACTTAAGTAGAAGTATAAAAGTATTTGCCTTCATATATACTTAAGTATTAAAAGTAAAAGTACTTTGATGAATTATGGTTCTAATGGCCTTTAATCATTTTCACATCAAAGCTCCGGCTCAATCAACTGATATAAGGTAAAAATACTAATGCCACTCTTTAAATAGTGTGTTACATTTGTCTATTAAAAAGAGTAAAAGCACAAAACATTGAAAGCTATCTATTGTCATTAGGTAAGACCAAGTGGTTATGAAATAACAGCACTAGAGAACAATTATTTCATTTTACATTTATTTGTAACTTAGTTGCACATTTAATTGTGGCGCTATTGGGATCAACCCAGTGGGCAGTAACTCCAAGAAAACCCCTTCGCCTTGCACTCCAACAATCTGTTGTCGTAGCAATGAAATCGACTGTGGACATAGCTTCTTTGATGTTCCTCTTCATCTCAATTGCATCCTCATCTATCTTATGTCACAAGGTGGTCCTTGACATCAGAGAGGCATTGGGCTGAAGATCTTGCAAGAGATCTTGACATGATGGCTGCTCCACCACACTAAAGAGCTGGAGACTCTGGATTACAGAATTCAAAACGGCATGATCAACATTTCTTTGAGAAACTATCTTTGTTTCACCTAACTTTAACTGCCTGAAAGTTGAAGGAGCGTCTTCGTTCTTTGCTTTTCTTTTGCGTGGGGCTGTCAAAACGTCATACCTATCCACGTGACTTGCATGCTTTCTATGAAAAAAAAAAATCCAACCATTAACAACATGTCCACATAGGCTAGGCTACTAATACTCTCATTAATAAATTAAATACACATTTTGGCATGTCCTAGATCTAGGCTACACAGTATGTTGATATATATTTTTTTAATCAAAGCTGGTCTTTAGAAGGTGAACTTAAGTGATTTATTTCAGTAGCAAATTCCAACAGCCAACTCCTTAGGTGCCATACCATGCATTTATTTAACAAGTCAAAATGCATTCAACTTCACTTGTGTGGACATCAGTGGTATAGCCTCTAGTGGCTATAACACTAGGATAGCTTGCTTAGCTAAGTGGGTGCGCAAACATCCTGGCTAGAAGAATCACAAACACTCAAAAGTGTGCCCCCATACCAATTTCAATATTTACCATTTCAGTATGCAGGTACATATTCTACGAGCTGCAGTGAAACGGTAGCCTACTAAATAGCAATCCCATTTATTGTATTGAATCGGATATTCCATCCCCTTTGAGCAGTGTGATACAAGCTATGCTAGCGTATAGCTGCCAGTTAACTAATTTAGCCGAACACACAATGCAGACAATGTCGGTTAAATTTAAAATAATTCGGTTGCTAGTCATTAAACCTACCAGAATAAAAATCACTTACCTCAACGTGTTTCTTTAAATTGGAGGGCGAATTCTTGAAAGAGGATATTGTATTGTGCTTAGGCAGGCAGAGAAGACACTTAAAATAAAATTAGTCCTTTTTTCCAATTCAAAAAGTTCGCCCAAATAAGGCCAAGGGTGTTCAGGCAAGTAAGTGTCAGCCGTTTCTTCCATCATTTATGTAGCGTTAAGTAAGCATGAGCATAAAACATCCTCCAAATGCTGCAGCAGCGTTGTAACAAATTCAACGTAGCTCGCGCTCAACGAAAGAACGAAACTGACGGAACCGAAAGGACTTCAGAGAAAACCGCGCACTGAGCCCTGGTTGGTGTGATTGTGCACTCGCTTTGACCTCTCATTATTTGATTGGCTTTGGTAAAAATGAACGAGAGGTTTTACTAAATGTAACGGAGTAAAAAGTACGAATTTTCACTTTGAAATGTAGCGGAGTCAAAGTATAAAGTCTCACCAAATAGAAATACTTGAGTAAAGTACAGATACATCTATATGTTACTTAAGTACAGGAACGAATTACATCTACTTCGTTACTGTCCACCACTGGCCTCTGGTAGTAATAATAACAGGAGCCGATACAAGTATGCTGCAGATGGTGCACCTACTTGTACTAGCATGTACTGTACAGCACTAGCAAAAGATTAACTTTTAGTAACAACTCCAGTGAACAGTGCCGCCGCTCCCATAACGCGCACTACGCGCTGTGCGTAGGGCACCAACTCCTGTGGGGGCACCAAAAAATAGGCAACTGAAAAATCATCATAGTTATAATAATTATAATGCCGATATTATTTCATATAGAAATATTAGGCACCGTTTAGGCATGTATATCACAAAACAGGCTGAACAAGAGATATATTTAATTGCTCAAAAAAAGTTACGCTGGTGCCCCCCCCCCCCCCCAAAAAAAAATACACACTCAACTTCCCAAGCTGTGGGTGCCATAGACATGGTGCCCTTTCCTATCTCAGTGGTCTGACGAACTTTGACAGTAGGCTAGGTCAACTTTTCGAAAATGGCCTCAAAAAGACAACAGGAGTCAGGGGCAGACAAAAGAAAGAGAAAGAAACTGCGAGATGATGCCCGTGCATCACTTCCAGGTAAGTCCATGTGTAATTATTGTTAAATACGGGAAATGTGCTGCTAATTTAATGGTTAGCCTATGCATAAACCTCGAACTAGCTGACGTTATTGCTAATGTTAGCACACTCAAATATGGTATAACTTAGGTGCAAGTAGGGTTGCCAACCGTCCCGAATTGTCCGGGACATCCCGAAATATTATGGGTGATTTTGATTTGTCCCGTCAGGGACAGCTCCAGTCCCGTATTCCAATCACAGCCTTTTTATTTGTATCCGTGAAAAGAGAAAAATATAACAGTTAAGTGTAATCTGTGCCCTGGAGACAAGAGCCTCTCAACTGCACTTGACTCCACAAGCATTTGTTACGCCAACACGAACAGGTGAAACTTGTAGAGAGAGATCATCATGCCTCGACTGAAGGACAGACTTCCCCAACTCAAATAGAGTATCTTAAATCACGATTAAATTGGAAACTTGCACATTGACTACTGGTTGTTTTCATATTTCATATCAGCATTCTTTACACATAATGAACTGGTGTTAATATGTGTGAATATGAACTCATGAATATGAACTCGTTCATACGAAGTGTCACAGGCACCAATTTTAATTGTAGAAGTTAAATCGAGGAGACTATAACATTAGCTAGATAACTAGCTATCATTTCATGCAAACAGAAATCTTCCATTTAAATCGTTTGTTATTAAAAGTTTCCTTAGCTGCAAAGTTATGGATCTGACAAGAGGTAAATAGCGCCCCTTGACCCATCTAAAACAATGTTAAAACTGTGGCCAGGCAGTGAACTGCAACCAGTCTGAGTTACATAGGACGTTGAGGCCCTGTTCGAAATGGGTTAAAATGCTACGAATGATGTTCTGACTCTGATTCTGATCGGAGCGCGGGCCAAAAAAAATCGAGCGTGGGCCCCAAATTGGGCAGCCTTGGTCTAATGCTATTTCAAGAAAACAACATGAAATTTGAGAGAAACTTGTAATAATTGTCATGACTATTACTATGAACAATACACCCAAGCAAGTACAGTAGTGGTTTGCCAAAATTACACTGAAATGAATAGGTTTATGGTATGGCTAATGAAACGTTGCGATTTCCATTATTGTTGGTCAGCTGTTGGCGTGCGCGCACACCTGGAAGACATTTTTTTTCTCGGGGGGGGGGGGGCATCATAAAGGAGTTATGCTTAGGGCACCAAAATGGCTAGCAGCGGCACTGGCAGTGAATATGCAACAGTTCCATTACTGTTGAAGGTTCCGCACCATGAGCGGGCCCTTTGTGTCCAGTCTGGCTCTTCAGATGAAACGGTTATCATACCAGGAATGTTTCACTATCTGTCCGGTGCTACAGTTAAGGGTGATTCTGTTCTTTCTGTTGCTGTGAAATGTCATTAAGGATTAGGTGACCCCTCGCCATTTACATCTTTAAATCTCCTTTCTGTTTTATTATTCTTGATTTTATTATAATCTAGTGTTTGTAAAAGTGTATAGTAAAATATGAGTATGACTCACACTCTTAGACTACATAGAGCTGTTAAATGGCAAATAGTATGGCCACTCTGGCAATATCAGCAGTGGCTATGCACACAAACACACACACTCATACAGAGCTCTACTGGAAAGGTAGAGAGGATTATTTTGAGAGCATATGTCTTGTGGCAGGGCAAATTTAATATTTTAAGAGCTTTATTAGAATTTTAGTTAGGGGTCAGCTCTGATCTCCTGTTTATCTGCTCTTTCTGTGACTTTCTCCTTCTGTCTTACCTTAGTTTGTCAGAGTATATGAAATTGACCTAATTTACCTTTATCTAGTCTTTAGATATTCCAGATCTTTGTATATTTAACAAGCAACAAACTTGAACCAGGTCCGCCATCCGCCATCTAAAACATACATTTAGACACGTCACACTTTTGGTGATTTCAAGTGCTGGTAAACAATTAAAATTACCACCATTTATCATACTTTAATTCTCCAGTTAAATACATCATGGTGCATCTCATGTTGTGGCTATATCCATTCTGTCCAGTGCATTAGTGATGGGTGCTGGAGCTCATCAGGTAACTCTTCTGAACAGTCCAGGTAAGTCAAAAATATGTGTGGTTAGCTTATGAGTGATAATGATTAAATGCCTTAACAGTGAAATGGTGTAAGACGTAATACTGTGAATGATGCTAATTATTAAATGGCTATCTGTGGGATGGTGTAAGATGTAATACTGTGACTGATGCTATACACTTTTGACTGCTAAGCTACTAACACCTTTGCACAGGGGTCAAAGCAGAGAAATTAAAATGTTCTGGTTCTTTATAGACACCCGAACCCCTAGCTTTTTATAGTGAAAGGCTGTATACTTCCACGATGCAACTGTGGGACACACAGTATTATGCAGAGGATCAGTGCTGTTTCATTTATGTACAATTTTCCTTAATGCAATTGTGATTATTTTAAAGCAGTTCTACGATAGTATACAGATTTCACACAAACAGTGTAGAATAGAGAACCTTAGAGCCATTTAATGGATGACTTTGCAATCTACCTTTAAATATTTTAAACTTGTTTTGCTAGGAGAGAGAGAAGAGCAGGGGAAGAGCTTTGAAGATGAAAGAGAGCAGGTCAGAGAGGTGCATGAAGACGAACAGATACAGGAAGCATCAGCTGACGTGGCTCTTGATTTAGGTGATGAGGATTCTGAGCCTAAAGGCCCCGTCACACCATGACGTTCTGGTCAACGTTCTCTGAACTTTCTAATCGTTCAATTTCGAGCGTTCTAGGGCGATGTGGACACATCTGGGGTGTGACTTAACGAAAGAATAGCGTAGGACTCACGCATGACTACTAGCGTGGGACTCACGCACGAGGAGCATGTAACAGCGACTAAAGTGACGTGTCACTGGTGCGCGACAAACGTGTGCTGACGTGTCTGCTCCTAGCGCTGCTGCAGGTAAGAAGATGATAAATGCTACTGAAAGTAAGAAGACAGGGCTCTCAAGTTTTGAAGACAGGCAAGAGTGACATACCCCCCCAACAACGCCCCCATTCCGCCCTCCCCGCCCCTGTCCTATGCCCACATACCCCCCCCCCCATATTATTATTAGTGTTTTGTTGTTGTTAATAATACTTTGTTTTTTACCTGACATCTTTGAAAGACAGATGCAATGATTAATGCAATGATTAATGCATCCATTGCCAGGATATTTATAACATGCTAGTATGCCTAATTAGCTCACATTCACAACTTCACCAGGCGTGAAGAAGCCTCGGAATCTGAATAGAATGTTCAAGCAAACACATTTACAAAAAATAATGCCCATAACATCATTGAATATTAAGGGCTGCCTAATATTCGTTCGAATTATAGGCTATATATATATATTTTTAATAGGCCTACTCGAATTTATTATAGCCTATTAACGAGGTTTGGAGTCAAAGCAATAGTGAAAAGGCAGGCTGTAGCCTAAAACTGTGTTGGCTACAAACACTCATTAAAAACTGATGCTAATTATCTGGGAAATATTCTCTAACTGCAGTCAAGTTGTCATTGCTTGTGTCAAACCATTGTGAATTTGTTGTAACATTAATACAGGAGACGACTTACTCTTACAGAAGACTGATGCTCGGAGCTCCAGTGGTTTCCTCAGGTGAACGAAAACTTTCTGAAGATCATTCACGCGCAATTCCAGGATGCTTTATTTTCATTGGTTGCTGGATTAAATCTTACCCAGATACAACAGATACGTTTTATTTTCTGATTGGCTATTGTGCAGTGAAGTCCATTTCTTTTTTTGATTGGCTGATAAGTGGCACCTCATGGCAGAACTTGATTCCTCAATGTTGAGGGCAGCGCGGCCAGGTCATGTTAGCGCGCTGCGGCACATTAAATAGCCTAGAGGTTTTTTTCAGCGTGAGAAATACGATGTGTGGCGGGAGTGCGTGACTAAAGACCGAAATGAGTGACTGTCACGCTCAATGCGTGACACTTGAGAGCCCTGAGAAGAATACAAAGCCTCTTTCACTAGCAATGTCTTCGGACGAAGATTTACTGTTATTATTACTGTGATTTACGAAATAACGGGCGTTATTCCTGGGGTTTTATGTTATTAAAATAAATGATTTAAATTTGACACTGAATTTGTGTTTCTCAATGTTTATTATTAGAAAACATCAACACATCCACACACATTGTCCATTTCACAAGAGTCTTCATATCATATCCATCTGCCATGGAACAGCACCAGCTATATCTGCGCACATAAGTTATTTCGGGTGCATCAACTGTACTCACTGAGCTGCCAACTCTCCCGTTTTTCCCGGGTTTCTCCCGTTTTCTGATCCATCTCCCGCCGCCCTCCCGTTTTGTCATTTCTCCCGGTAATCTCCCGTATTTTACGAGGTACAAATGCATTTTATTAATAATCAAATCAAAATGTGTGTCAATGTTCTAAAGTTGCCAGATCATGTATGAAACGCAATCATGAGAGGCAACGCAAGCGTCAGCCAATCAAATTGCTTTAATGCAAAGACGACAACACAAGCTCTAGCCAATCAGTTCACGTTTATGGTCACGTCTCAAGAGCGCAAAGCCAAAAAAAAAAAATAGATGGCGGACCAAACTCCGTTGATGGTCGTATTTGTACCTAAACGTTGTTTGTTTGGCTTTCTTTTGCTTATATTTTTAGAAAGTTACCGAGAAATAGACACTGTACAATGTAAAAACCCCATTATTGTAACTGAAAAATACGTCTGAGAGGATTTGCAAGTGAGCCACCTATCATTCACTTTGAATGGGGATCCGTCAACCTTGACGGATCAACGTATTCCTACTCATATAGTGTGTACACAATAAATACACCATTTTCAACCAATTTGTCAATCTGGCAAACCTACATTCTATATTGCGCAGTTGATCTTTCTGCGCAGGCTATTGCTTTTAAGTCACCTAACTGAGCAAAGATTTTTATAAGAATGAAGTACATTCAGCATTTTTTAAGTAACCCTACTAATACGATGTTTGCAAATTGGTTCATACTGAGTGGTGACAAGGCTAGGGTGCTTGTTTCCTCAACTGAGACTTGATACTGATAAGCTGAGAGAGGAACTGACTGACTACCAGGTTGCAGACAGCAAGGAGTTACCTCAGGAACAGAGAGTGGACAGACTCTGGGGCCTTGTAGGGAAAGATGAGCGCTTCAGTCAGCTGGCTAGGCTGATGAAGGCATTGCTTTGCATCAGTGTTAATTTTGGCAGCTATTTTAGATTTAGTCTTAGTCTTTAGACGAAAATGCATATTAGTTTTAGTCACTTTTAGTCATTTTTATCCTGCTTAGTTTTAGTCTAGTTTTCGTCGACGAAAACTCAGAACATTTTAGTCTAGTTTTAGTCGACGAAGTCTCATTACATTTTAGTCTAGTTTTAGTCACATTAAACTAAAAATTAAGTCCATCTCATAGTCACATTAAACTCCTTTCCATCCCTTCTCAGGCCCGGGGACCCCTTGTGTTGTGTCTACAACTGCATAATAGTCAAGCTTGCAGTACATAAACTGTGGATGCAATTAGTCTCTAAGATACAGATCTCCTATGCCTACAGCTGAATTCCAATGAATTCAATGTAAATAATAATTTTAAGGCAATACTTAATTAACAGTATTATCATTAAAATATAAGAGAATATCAAGTCTAGATTTTGAAGATTCAAATGATCTGATAACACAATACAACTACTATGCCTACATGGCCTTAGTTAAATCAACCACATATCCTCCATATGAATTGCTGTGCAATCTGATAACCAACATACAGTATTTAGCTAGACGGATAGTTTGAGAGTTGAAAGTACTGCTAATAACAATTGCATAAATAGACAAGGATATGTAAACCAATCACATATTCATTTATTTTTTCTTGATTAATGTCATGCGTGGCCTGTCCTATAGTCCATTCTGCAATGTGTTTACTAGCTAGTTATCGATAGCTAGTATAACTTAGCTATGCTACCTCATAGTTAGCCAACGTTAGCTAGCTAAAAGTTTTGGAACTCATTTGCCAAGCCAAACGGGAGGTTTTAATCGAAAATGACTAGCTAGTTATCCAAGCTGACACAACCTATACACTCGACTGCCCCTTTGAAGTTAACTTAACGTTGGCTAATATATTCGAATAACTAGTTAACATTAGCTAATTATCATTGACAGTTACTAGCTAATTTACCTTGGCATAAATGGCAGGGTTGTCTTGTGCGCTTTCAGGTGCCTCTTGTTGTGTTCTTCCCATCTATTTTGAAGCCACACGGTTTCTCTCCGGTTATTGCGGTGCATTGTGTTTTATTTTCTGTCAAGTTATAATTTAAGACTGTCCGGATATCTATTCTTATTTGTCTTCCAGTACCGAGTGCTTGAACTTCAGCCATCATAACGTTAAGCCAAAGGGCGTCACTTGCATGCCTGGCCATCTCAGGGAGTGGAGGAGGGATAGATACAGGACCGGGCAACATTCAACCAATGATGTGCATACAAGTTTAGAAAAAAAAAACAATTGTGACTTAGTCAACCACCAACATTTTCGTCTCGTCTCGTCTCGTCTCGTCTCGTCAACGAAAGTTAAAATAGATTTAGTCATAGTTTTTATTTATAAAGATCCGTTTTCGTCACGTCTTAGTCTCGTCTTAGTCACGGGAAAAAGGTCGTTAACGAATATTTTTCGTCATAGTTTTCGTCAACGAAATTAACACTGCTTTGCATTCCACATTGTAATGCCTCCTCAGAGAGGACTTTCAGTATGGTAAAAAAAAATTGTTACAGAAAATAGAACTAGTTTGAATAACCGCACTTTGTGCGCTCTCTTATCTTGCTAAATTAACTTTACTAAGCCTGCTTTAAAGTACACCCCATCTAAAAAGACACTTAGGGCAGCCAAGTCAGCCACCTACATATACAACACTACAAAACAGTAGTTTTAAGACCTGTGCAAGTTACATTAACTGTTTATGTGATGTTTTTTATGAATTATATAATTTACTTTAATTTAATTATTTATTCTTGAATTGTTTTGTTGTATTAGAAAATTTCATGAATTGATAATAAGTTATTGCAATAGTTAGTTGGTCTAATAATAATGTTGATCTATTGTTCAACATTATTGTCACTATGTTCATTGCACATACATAATAATAAATACAAAAATATTTTTTTGTTAATACAGTTATTGTGCATTTATTTATATACTGAAGACTACATAATAAATAATAAATACGTTGTCTATAAACACTTATATGCACAACATCCCTCAAAACCAATATTAGCCCCCCCGGCCCCGCCCCTCCCGCCGCCGTCGCCGAAATCTCCCGGATTTTGCTACTCAAATGTTGGCAGGTATGGTACTCAGTCTACCCTACCCAACGACTGACTACCATAGCCAAACGCGTGCAAAGTTAATAAAACGTTCCACGAAAGTTCTCCAGCGTTTAAATTAAACGTTGAAGAACGCTGATCTCCATGAGAACTTTTGTGCATGTTCAAAACTTTTTATTTGGACCAGCGTTCTCCTCCGATCACCGACGATTACAGCGTTCACCAGCTTTCACACAAAGCTCTTCTGGCGCAATACCAGCGACCATCCACGATTACCAACGTTTCCTCTAACATCATAGAACGTTGACCAGAACGTCATGGTGTGACGGGGCCTTAAACAACTGAAGCTGCCACTAGATCATCGGTTCCCAAACTGGGGTACTGTGGCAGCTTCAGTTGTTTAGGCTCAGAATCCTCATCACCTAAATCAAGAGCCACGTCAGCTGATGCTTCCTGTGCCAGTGGTTCAGGGGGTACGCGGGGAGAAAATTTCCGCGATAACAGAAAACGGACGGAATTCGTAGAATGTACCGTTTGAAACAGAATTGACCGATCGCCAGGGCCCCGCCCCCTTAGTTACTGTTGCTACGTCCGACACAATTCCCGGAACTGTCAAGCTAAAAGCCATGGCGAGTACGGGGACAAGCGCTATAGCTGTCAGTGTGAGTGATGATTTTTGGAGTAATACCTCCACGATATCCTCCAGATCAAGGCAAAAGGGACTGCAGTATGCAGTGGAAGGATATCCAAAATATTAAGATCAACAACGAAGTGGACACAACAATAATCGAAGCAAAAGTATACAGGTCTCAATAAAAAAAAATGAGAAACCCTACGACCTCTTCATTAAATGCAACCAGCACAAACCTTGTAGACTAGTCATGTTATTTCACCACTGGGTAAGATATGTATATAATATTTCAAGCTAGCTAATAACCTACAAAGATTCTTTATTCTTATTATTTATTCCGTCTCTGGCGAGACACTCTGGTACTGGAGGTATCTATCGATCTAGCTAGCTAGGATGGTGACAATCTAGAGAACAGTACAGTAACGTACCAGTGTGGATCAAGATAGCTGCTAGTGACGTTATTGTTCAAGGGATGTGTGTGCATGTTGCTGAAAGTATTTCACAGTCACTGTAGTGATAACTTCCTTGTAAAATGATGATCCTGATGTAATGCTATGGCTTTGTATCAGATCACCAGGTTATTGCTCTCAGGTTGTGCCTTATGCATACCTTGGGATACTCAGGAGTAGGTTGCCCATTCACAAAATGCCACAAAGATTAAAATAAAACAACTTCATAATGGCCTTTTGTTCAACATTGATACAGTATGTTAAGCTCGAGCTAGTCTCTCCAACTAAAGTGTTAATGTTAAAATCAAAATGTTAATGTTACCGTCTGTAAAATTGCACACTGAGCTATCCTAGCTAGCGATGTTGATGTTACCGTCTGTAAAATTGCACGCTGAGCTATCCTAGCTAGCGATGTTGATGTTACGTCTGTAAAATTGCACACTGAGCTATCCTGGCCAGAGATAGCAAACGCCAGCAGCATAAATACAAAGTGTTCGTTAAAAGTTCTGTTCAATGTTGTATCAAGCATAAATTCAAAGTGTTCGTTAAAAGTTCTGTTCAATGCTGGCGTTTGCTATCGCTAGCTAGGATAGCTCAGAGTGCAATTTTACAGACGGTAACATTAACATTTTGACGGTAACATTTTGATTTTAACATTAACACTTTAGTTGGAGAGACTAGTTATGTACTTGTAGTGGTAATAATACAAGTTGTCATGAACCATAACTGTTTGGGGATGTTCTCTCAACTAGACAGTTAGTTATCATACCTAGCGATAGCGTAGTTCGCTAGATAGATATCATAGCTAGCTGCAAGCAGCTTCATTTACTTTGGAGCAGACATATGTGTGTTTTTCGATATATTGAGGTGGGAGTGGGGTCTCCCACACTGTTTAATCCACCGCCGGCACCTTTCCTCTTGTGTTTTGGGCTTTGGAAATGCGGAAAAAAAACACGCATCCCTCTAATCTCTATGTCAGATCTAAAAGTCCCGTAAGCACACTGCTTCACCATGCTGCTCAGACCTCAAAGTTGTCGGACCTTCTTCTCTTAGTAGCGGTTGCTAAGGTATGATTGGACGAGGGCCGTTCTAGGGAGGAGTTTCGCGATCGGTCAATTGCAACTTTCAGACGGAAACATCATTTTGTGCATCAAAATCGCAAAATTCCCCTGTATTTTGTCCTGCAAGGCTGTATTTCTTTCTTATAAACACAACAACGATCGCAACGATGAACATTAATTAGAAAACAAAATCACTGAGAAAACTGGAGCTGGAGATTAAATGTCTGAAGGGGTACGGGACTGTAAAAAGTTTGGGAACCACTGCTCGAGATCAATTTGACACACAAAAGAGAGCCTTTCAGCAAAACTGGTTTCAGAGCTTTATTTGGCTGGAATACTCCTTGAGAAAGAATGCTGCCTTCTGCTTTGCATGTAGGGTGTTTGGCAAGAAATTAAAGCAAGATGAATTTGTGAATGGTGGGGTCAAGAACTGGAAAAAGGCACTGAGCATGTTTCAAAAGCATGAGAACACACAATGCCATAAAGACAGTGTTGTCTGCTGGAACAGCTATAAGGCAAGCAAGTCAAAAAGTAGTGTTGCACAACAAAGAGACTGCAAGTGTTAAGGAAATCACTGAAAGAGAGAACTTGAGACAGATTGCAGAAGTGACTCGTATGCTAGGGAAACAGGGAATTCCATTTAGGGGTCATGATGAATCTCTTGAAAGCACCAAGAGGGAATTTCTTGGTGTATGGAGCTCCTGAAAATGTGACCCTTTCTTGCAAAGCTACACCCCTCCAGCAAACACCACATATTTCTCTTGTCGCAGTCAGAATTAAATGATAGTGTTGTTCAGAAGAAATAACTGCAGCTGTTGTTAGAGAAATGAGGGAGTCAAAGATGTATGCATTAGATAGGTGGCTCAGACACCTCGCAAATTCTCTGATGTATTTTTCAGTTACAATGTTTTGTTTTTTTTACATTGTAGTGTCTATTTCTCTGTAACTTTAAAATATATATATATATATATATAAGTCCACTCGCTGTCCATGTCTGCGGTCAGCCGGTGGCAACCCACCAGTCCAACCCATTAAGATGTTGACTCTAAGAATAGATTGAACAAAGCTTTGAATTTGTATGCATACTTTTTATACTCTCTACATGGATTGTGAGTTTGTTTGTGTCTGTCCAGTGTTAGAAAAACATAATACATAATTAATTCTAAGCCATTTTATTTCCTGCAGCAAAAATGAAGATCTCGCCTATGGAGCGGAGTAGTTATGGCAGACATGACAACCACCAGTCATCTCTGCTGTTAAGCAAAGTATTCACTAGCAAGCCAGGGTTCTTGCACCATTTCAAAAGTAAAATGTAATGCTTTTTAAGACCTTTTTAAGACAACAAATATAATTTAAGACCCAAAAATGTCACAATTTCTTTGGAATACTCAATTTATTGCCTCCTACAATGGAAATCACTGAACTTGTATCGTCTTTAGTAGGGATGGGTATCGTTTGGGTTTTTTCCGATACCGGTGCTAAACCGATACTTTTAAAATGATACCGGTGCATAAACAGTGCCTGAACCGATACTTTTTTTAAAGCACAAAGCGACGATTGACGACATTAAAGAAAGGCTTTTTTTATTGCCAAGGCAATTTTTTTTCTTCAAATTGAACAATATATTAACTGTTTAAAGTATATTATAAATATAAATACATACAAAACACTTGGCTTCCAACTACAGCTTCAAACGTTTTAACTTCAAACTATGAACATTATATTAACTGTAAACAACAGTTTATAGTATACTTAAATAAATATAAATAAATACAAAAATCAGCTTCAAACTTCTTTTGCAAAAATAGTATTATTGGAGTCAAAAATGTATTATTTTGTTTGCATTTATTTCATGAAATTTCACCATTTTATGATTTGTTTATACCTATCTTTTCTATATTGTTTATAGTTAATCTTGTTACTTGAACACACTGAGTACGAGAAAATGTGTACTGCCCCTTTAAGAGACTACCTTTAGCGGTCATCTCCGTTTATTTTTCAGTCTTTGGTTGCTGATCTGCCGTTGACTCTTGCCCCTTTTCACCCAATTGTTTTGTTGCATTTGCTGCACGTCGCAATGTTTTAATCTTTTTGTGCGAAATACAGTCACACTTTTGACCGTTTACCTTTCGGTATTTTCTCTGTTAAAAGGTTGATTGGCTAGTTCTGTTTGTGCTTGTGTGGGTTTTATACCTGCTAGGGTAGCTACAGTCGCTAGCTAGATAGCATCAGGTGAATAAGCTAAACTTTATGTTTGTATTGCAACGGATGATTAGTTTATATCGTGTCGTTGATTTAAAAAAAAAAACCAAGTGTTTCGTTACGGGAATCACCACTTTTCAGAATAGCTTGATCACTTAGCTATTAGCATGCTAAGTAGCTACTGTACAGTTCGCGATAGACACTGGTAATTATTTAATTAATTTACGGGGCCCTACCGGCAAAATAATAGGGCAGCAAATAAATTCTGACCAATGAAGTAGCGGAATGTAATACTCCGTTGACAAATAAGCAGTCGAGACGTCACAATCGCGACTGACTCTATGACGTACCCTAGTAGATATGAGCACCCTAGCAGGTATAAAACCCACACTTGCTCTGTGAAATGCTGCATGCTCTTCACTGTCATAAGACTTGCTATGAAAACACCAATGAGCGTGAGCGACACAGGAAAAAGTTTACATTGGGAGCTGGGGCAGTTTTACATGTGCCCCACGGAATCTGCCTAGCGACCGTGTTCAATTTGCTCAGGCACCGAAATCTGCGTTGCACTTCCCCATCTTCTTTGCATTTTGAACCTCACATCGACAACCGCGTAATGGCGACACGCAGCCTGACGTCAGCGTCTGTAGCCGACGTACCGTAAACAGCTATTAAATTGCGGAGACTCAATTCACACAATACTAAATTAATCAACTATTAGATGTTTTACGATGCGCCACTGTGCTTTATCATCGTCATTAAGCGCACCGGCAAAAAAAGTAATACCTACAGCAACTTTACGTGAAATTTAAGACAATTTAAGACCTTAATTACCCGAATTTTAATTTAAGACATTTTAAGACTCAAGGACCCGCGGGAACCCTGGCAAGCAATCAACTGTAATCAACAAGAAACTTTTACAGTCATTTTAAAGTGTAGGTCTTTTTTCTTATTAATCCACAAATTTCCAAGTCTCAATATGCTGGGTCATCACAATTGTCAGGGTGAATCCAGAAGCATTTTTATTTATTTTTTTTACAACAAAGGAACTATGAAAAGTACCTTTAACTAAGTGCAAGGTTACACCACGGGCAACAATTACATAAAGTACACCAGTTTAAGGTTCAATGCAAAAAAAACATAAGTAATTGATGAAATTTCAACCACTGTTGACCTATAGTCTAATCAAAAACTTAATTTTAGAAAAATAAAAGTCAACAACATTTGCCAACATAAAACAAACAACCTCTAATACAAAAGAACTCTTATAAAATATTTTGTTTCCTCCTTGAAAAAGAAAAAGATTTAACACTAAAAAAAGAACATCGGTAAATCGGGGATCGTCCAATCACAGGTAATAGAGGAAATCATCCAAGTTATGGTTTGGCTCGCGGTGGATGCTTTGGCCCACCAGGAAGGCCAGTTTGTGGGCATACTGGCAGGGGGCTGGCACTCGAACGACGCCCTTTTGAGTGGGAGAGTCAGTCAGTAAGACAAGCAATGGAGAAGGACTTGTGCAACAATAATAAGAGTTGTTCTCTTACCATTAAGTCAAATCAAACAGCTAGATGCACACAGCCATCATTTTCTACAATAACTTTCATCTGTGCATTCAAACTGTTTGTCTCTGCAAGCTTGATGGGCCATGCCACAACCTCTTTCTTTATAAAGCGTGCGTGTGTGTGTGTGTGTGTGTGTGTGTGTGTGTGTGTCTCCATTACCTGCCAGTTGTAGTAGAGGTGGCACAGCTTGTAGGTGAGCCTCTGCATGTGGTCGGGCTTGAGGCCGCTGCTGTCGTACACCACGTTGTAGTGAGTGGGAGAGACGCTGCCCATACGCACAGCCTGACTCACGATGAAGAAGTCATACCTGAAGAGGAAGGCAGAGACACATATTTCACACTAAACAACATCGAAGGCACGCAGTGGGAAAAAACAGAGTAGATGCTCTAATACACATGGTAAGTTAAGGTTCACTGCATTACCAAAACCAATGCCAGACAGGACAAACAATTCAATGTAAGAAATCAAACATGCGTGTAGGGGAGAACACTTTGCACCGAGGCCTACATTGGGCCTTTATGCATCTATAGATCTAAAACACGTATGGCGTACCACTCGGGGCGCGTGACGTCGGTGTCGATGACCGTGCCGGGCGGAGGGTTGGCCAGCTTGCCGTCCATGCGGGCGAAGAAACGAGAGCAGATCCGCTTCTTCACCACCACCACCGTCAGCTTGGGCCTGCAGGACCGCAACATCAACCAATAAAACACCACAACACACGACCCCATTAGCACACAGTTAGTTATTACTACATTAGGAAACAGCTCCAATCGCCTGCTACTAATCCTAAGGGCAAGAGGCTAATGTAACCACACCAGAGTTTCCTTGGTCATGCTGCTGATCTTGTCATTTAATAGCCTGTGTGTGGCCCACATCTGTAATGAACACTAACAGGAACACAGAGGAACATTCAGGTTGTCAAGCTCACATCATAACCCACTTCTGACCGGTGTTTTGAGATAAGAGCATGGCTGAGTTGTATGTGTACGTCCTGAAGCAGCTGTTGGTGCATGCCCACTGAAGTGGAACGAAATCTAGCGCTGAGGGCCACATTAAGTGTGAAGTGTATCTATATGTGTGTGTGTGTGTGTAGAGATCGTACGCGTAATCCTGGCCCAGGGCCTTGATGGATTCCATGATCTGAGCCAGCTCGTAGTTGACCACCGTCTGCAGCATGCCGTCCCCTACTCCGTCGCGATACACGATGATGCGAGACGGCAGGCAGCCGTTGTGCTTGTACCACGCCTTCAGGGCAGCTGCGAAGCGGAGAGAAAAGGAGCCATTCTTTAGAAATTAGTTTAAAGCTGAGAGAGCTCAGCAGCACATCCAAACATCCCAACACAGAGGTCCACCACCGACAGGAAACTTCAGAAGCTGACTACTGCATCCTTACTACACCCCCTGAACCTAGTGGAGATGTGGTTTCAAATGTGACAACGCTAAATTCCTAGCTTCGGCATTATCACCATAACTGTCTGAGGAACATCTCCTGATCGAAACGGCAGACTCAAGAGTCTAAACTTACCGTGCAGTGCCTCCTTCAAGCTATCAATGATCTCCTGTCCACGGTTCTGCAACACACACTTGGAGAACCATCTGGAAAATCGAGAGGTGAACATCTCAGTTAACACTAGATATGGCCAAACCATTCAGTGATTCAGACACGTCCTACTGAATTATGTTTTTGTAATTTGAGTATATAATGGATCAATGAGCCTGGACAGAACAATACATAAACTTTCACTTTACTACCCCATTTAGACTGCCAGATCAACACAATGTCTGACACACATCTTAGTGTAAAGAACTATAACTAAGGAATGCTGTTTTGATTAACAGTGACAAATCTCTCTCTCTGTCTGTCTGTTTTTTAAACAGACCGATTAATTGTTTCACTGATGACCTGTGTTGCCAGTCAGCAACATCAGAGTGTGTGTGTGTGTGTGTGCACCTGGACATGCTCTGGTTGAGACTGGCCACCAGAGCCCCGATGGATCTCTTCCCGGCCAGTGTGTCGTGGTAGCAATCAATCCCCACCACCATCAGCTGTTTCAGCTGGGGGGCACAGCAGAGGGACACGACACAAGACAGGACTGAGTGAGCTTGGTGGCGTGACAAAAACACCCAAAGTGTGTGTATATAAAAACACATCTCATGCCCTCTTTGTGCCTTTGCCTTCCAGTGTGTTTATGCAAGTACGCAACATGCTATAAATGAGAATTCACACTGATCAATAGCTGTGCATGCAAATATGTGTGTGTGTGTGTGTGTGGTGTGTGCGTGTATGTGAGTCGTGCATGCGTGTACGAGTTGTGCACGTGCCTGCATATGTGCGAGTGAGTCGCGCGTGCGTATGTATGTGTGAGTGAGCATGTGTGTATGTGTGAGTGCATATTTCACCGGTATGTCCACACTCCACAGCTCTCCTCCCATCTTGCAGTTCATCTGCAGGGCGATCTTGGTGGCGACGGTCATGAGGGCCTGCGGGCGGCTGAGGGTGCGCGCGACCACACACTGGCTGGGCGTGGGGCACTCCACACACAGCTGCTTCTTCACACAGTCGTACTTATCCTTGCGGTTAGACGCCAGGACCACCACCACCTAGACACCACAGGTCACAAACAGAACAAAGACAGACATTTTAAAAGGTAAATACATGAAACACAAGTTTATAAGAACCCAAAATCCTGCGGTCATCAGCAGCAGGTCCACTGGCACTACCACAATTAACTTCAGGGCCTTCAACTATGCTGCACCCAAACTATGGATCTCACACCCGCACACTGGACTCCATTACCCAATTCAAAACTGCTCTTAAACGTATCTTTTTAAACTAGCATACCCACTCGAACTGCATTCTATTTCAAAGTACCGGTTTAACTTGCTGAGCTATGATCTGTTGCTTTACGCCATGTTTTACTATTGACTATAGAAACGTTTTATTATTGATATTTTGCTGTTAGGTGACCTTAAGTGCCATGAAAGGCACCGTTCAATAACATGGATTATCATCATTGTTAAACATAAGAAAATTCACACCACAAAATGAATTAAACCATATGATCAATACTTACTATTTACACTGTAATAAATAGGATCTAGAGATGGTAAATTCACTGGGTGCTTCAGGTTCTCAGGCCATGAGAAACCCTGAAAGACAGTGGTGTGTGTGTGTGTGTGCGCATGTGCATGTGTGTATGAGAATAAGGTTTCATACCATCTGGGTTCCTGGGGCAACATTCTGCTGGAGAGCTCGCAGCAGGGAATCCTGGCGATCTTCATACTCAATCCTGATCAGCGTGGCCAGAACATCATATAAAAGGCTTCAGTTACTGACTACTATACCACACAGCTCCTTCAGAGTGCTACCTACCTCTAAACACCCTGATATATACTAACTAGGGCTGTCAACGTTAACGCGTTAATCTATGCGATCAATGCGGCCGCGATTAACCCAGTATATTATTTTAAAGCAATTAACGCAACTTTGAAAAAATTAAATAAATAAATAAAATATTTTAAAAAAAAAAATGTATGCCTTTATTTGGATAGGACATGAAGTTATGACAGGAAGCGAGGCGGAGAAGAGGTGGGGAGAGGATTGGGAAATTACATCAGGCCAGACTTGAACCTGTGTCCCCTCGGGCAATGTAGCCGTAAGTAAGGGCCTTGGCCTACCATTTTATGGGAGCGATGAGGGACAGGTGGGGCTTGAATAGCCCCCCTTGTTCGAAGTGGGGAATGACAGAAAAAGTCTGAGAACCACTGCGGTAGTTGAAGATGGAGAGGGCCGAGGGATTGTTGGGCGGAAAGTCTCTGTTTAAGAGCCAAAATGACGAAACAACTAAAGTTGTGTGTAGCATTTGTCAAGCTGAATTTAGCTATCACCTTAATGCAAAGCACCCTACAGAAAGCAGTCCCAGGTTAGATGATCGCCAACCCATACTCCACGACTTCTCTAGGAAAATAACTAGACCAGTCCGTGAAAAGGTTACCATTTGGGTTGCCAGTGACTGTCGGCCCATCAACATAGTTGAGGACAGTGGGCTGATTGAGGTGATTCGAAATGCTTCAGGGGAAATTCTTACGATTTACCGTCGAGGGGCACCATTGTGTTAAAAAAAAAAAAAAAATACAATTAAACAACAGTGTCTAAAATACACACTGTCTGAAGTGATTACTTGTTTATTTATAAGATTTAGTCTTAAGAAAAAAAAACTTTTAAATCGCGATTAATTAATTTCAAAATGTGCGATTAATTAGTTAATTTTTTTTAATCGATTGACAGCCCTAATACTAAACACATGATATAGCACAATACTGAGACTCGACAAACACACTCAAGAAATAAAATAGTATAGACGTACATTTACAGTAAGCAGCGATACATTTACAATTTTATGTGTTGGCATTCTGGCCCATACACTAGTCAGTAAACTAGTAGACCCCTCTAATGTATAGGTGTGTGTGTGTGTGTGTGTGTGTGTGTGTGTGTGTTCTTACATTGTGGCTCGTGCCATGCGCATGCCCATGGGTCCTGCCACCCTGTTGAGCGTCTGCAGGAGCGACTGGGCTACGTCTGCGTTGCGGCGGGTGAACAGCATGAGCCAGTTGTCCATGGGCATGCAGCTGATCAGGGGCACGCCACGCATCTCCTTGGACCAGTCGGCCGCCCACGGGGCGTACTCAAACTACAGCACACGCGGACACCGCCACACAGACAGAGAGAGAGAGAGAGAGAGAGAGAGAGAACGGGATAGACAAGGAGAAACACAAGGGATAGATGGAGTGTGATAGAATGGAATAGACAGGGAGAAACACAAGGGATAAAAATGGCAAAAGTCAGAAATGAACGCAGCGAAAGAGCTAGAGCTTAGAGCAACAGCTTTCAAAAACTAGGATAACAGGGCAGAGTGGAACGTTAAAGCCAAAACCATGTCACTTTTTAAGGTATGCTTTTAAAAAGGCGACTAGCTTTAGTATATCTCCAAATTCATTTGGATGGTTTACGGTCATGCAAAGGACAGATCAACGCGTGTCATTCCCACCGGCCATCCAGGATATGCACCATGTATCTGTGTCCGGCTGAAACACCCCGCAAATGTGTAACAAAAGCTTTCAGACAACAACATTGCCAGCTATATAACCAGAAGACATCAGTTAGCAAGCTTTTCTCAGTGCCAACTGGGCTGCTGGTGGTGTTTACGAGGCTTTTAGGTGGCTAGCTAGCTAACTTTAGACCAAAACTCCTTACTGCTGCTTTAAAAGGCACACAAGTGAAAGGAACAACTTTGTCCATCACAAGAACTAAGATATGAGTTTGAAAACGATCATGTTTTAGATGGGTTAAACTAAGCCTTCTTTAACATCTGACAACTGTCAAGTCATCCACAAAAGTGTATTGGCATGGTGTGTGCGCATGTGTGTGTGTGTGTGTGTGTGTGTCTGCCGTCCTCACAGTTCTGCTCCCCTGGACGATCCTCTCTGCGGGGAGCACGCGCCCCTTCAGGCTCAGGAGTTTGTCCTCGAAGCTCAGACCCCACGGAGTCAGCTCATTCTGCGCCTGTGAGCTCCTGAAAACACACACACAGGCTACATGTGAATCCCTGACCAGACAGACAAGGTATCAGTTAATATACCCATCAAGTAAATATCAACAGAAACACACAGCCACACTATCTTTACCCTTCTAATATTAACTGAAGTATGTGTGCTCATAAAATATAGTCCGAAGAGTCAACATAATAATTCAGTGAAATCGGTTCTCGTATTTCAGCTATTATCCGAGACGTCTCAGTGTGTCATACCACTGGACCGTTGAGATGTGAACTGTATAACTGATTTTGGGATGAAAGTGGGCGTCTTACTTCTGGATCTTTCCGACAAAGCTGTTCAGCCGACTCTCCCTCTGGTCGGGGGTTAGTCTGGTGTGGGTGGACAGGTCCTTCATGATGTTGAAGTCATTCCGCATCTTATCAGTCAGGCCTTAGGAGGGGAAACACAAACACACCACACAACTGCACCAACTAGACGGACACCGCATCAATTCATATCCAGACACAGGCTAGATTATTCACCTAATTTCTCCTCGTAAAAACACTCAGAAACTTCATGTAAGACCCTTCTATGACTTCAAAATGGAGTAATGTCATGTAAGTTCATAAGGCTGTGGTACTATTGCCAAGGAATCATGCGTTTCAGTTTTTCCCAATACATATGCCATATCCTTGCTAATCTGAGCAGCCCGTCACCTCCTGCACTCTGTGATCTCACCTGTCAGGAAGCAGAACTCTGGGATGAGGAGAGCGGGGCCTGGGGGAGGGGCTCCAGCCGGTCCCCTCTTCTTCACCCTGCTGATGAGCAGCACCTGGTTCCCATCTACGATGTCCAGATTGTATTGCTGTCGGGGAGGAGAGAGATGGCGCAACAGTTGGAGGGAGAGAAAGGAGATGAGGAGGAAGAAGAGAGAGATGGCGCGACAGTTGGAGGGAGAGAAAAGAGGTGAGAGGAGAGAGATGGCGCGACAGTTGGAGGGAGAGAAAGGAGAGGAGAGGAGGAAGGAACAGGCACAAGCACAAGCAGTATGGATGAAATGATTCCACCAGATCACTAGGGTTACTACCGTCTTGTAGTACTGCCTGAAGCTGATCTCGGTGTCGCCCCTCTTGAAGGTGTTGTTGGGGGTGTGGTCCCACGCAATGTCATCAATCCTGTAGGTCTTGTTGTTGTACCTTAGGGGGAGAGAACACACCAAACCCACATTCACAATGTAGTTACACCAAAACACTGCATGTCGAGTTAAACCAACAACGCTGACCATATATCATCAAGTGTTTCTATACAGTCATGGCTCCTTCCTCCGCACCCGACAGTAGCAGATGTACAGAGATAAGTTGCTTAATAATGTAATAAGCACCGGGCAATTACGCAGACACTTACTTGGTGAGCACGATGAGGCCTACCAGCTCCTTGGCACAGGCCTCGGCAAAGTTGTGGTCACCACACTGCCTGCGAAGCCCCATCATGAAGTCCAGCACGGTCTCGTTGCGCAACACCTTATGGCTAACGTCCATGCACAGCATGATGCTGGACTCGTACTGGAGAATGTTGGTCTGGAAGCCGGGCCAGATGGTCAACCTGCGCGCGCACACACACACACACACACACACACACACACACACACACACACACACACACACACACACACACACACACACACACACACACACACGGGAAGGAGACTCGCATTATAAAAATACATAGTAGCACATGCAGGTGGACCGCAGCATGCAGCACCAAAAGCCATATGAACTCCTTCATTAAGATGTGCTTAAGACCTGAATGGACATTCAAGAAGGCTTGATATTACACGTTTTGATATGCAGTGATGCTTCTACGGTATTGTCTAATTCTAACATGTACAGTGTGTCTCATTTCTACTAAGATTGAGTGTGATCACACTGCACAGCTGGACGGACACACACACACACACACACCTGTGCTGGGGGATGTTTAACGGGTCATCAGGGTTGTAGTGATGACGGCCAATCTGCTGCATGTTCAGAATCCTCAGTATCCTAGCAACACAAAAGTAAGAACATGATATGAGTCCAAAATGAAAGCTATACATCTTCAACACACCATCCTTTGAAGCAAGAGATACAGGGCACAGGGGCTTGAGTTGTGGCACACACACACACACACACACACACACACACACACACACACACACACACACACACACACACACACACACACACACCTCCTAAAGATGATGTTGTAGAACTGCAAGGTCACTGGAGAGGAGGGGAGCAGCTCGTTTGTCAGGGTGATCTTAATCTGAACCTTCTCTCCCTGCCTGGTCTCAGCACACAGCACTGTCTCCTAAACACACACACAGTACATCAAAAATGAAATTATTCGACTGTGTTTTCTCTGCATAGAACATCTATCTGCAAACATTCATATTCATCTACAATAATAGAAATATATATATATATACACATATATTTAATATATATAAAAAAATGGACCGTTAACTATGGAGACCCGCAACAGAGAAAATGTGGATCCAGTATGTACATCCTGTGCATGTGTGTGTGTTTGCATGTGTACCGTATTAGGGAGCCGATGCGGGAGGAAGAGGATGGATCCATCAAAGCTGCGTGAGGGGCCCAAGGTCTCCTCCTGCTGGTGGACCAGCGCCATGCGCAGCCTGCGGGATTCCATGTTCGGGTTGAAGTCCACGTGGTACTGATACAGAACCCACTCGGGGCGAGACATCAGGCGCACGAAGTTGGCCCGCAGGTCGATCGGGGAGCCAGATGAACCTGAGACCACAGACAAAAGGGTTAAAGGTTAAACTCTACAGCCAAAATGGTTGCCTCTCTGAAGAGTCATGAAGTGTTTGTACCGCCGCAGAGAACATATGGTTCAGAGACAGCTAGCACCTCATTCTTCTTCTTCTTATTATTCAGTGACCCCCGAGTCTGTGATTTGACTTATTATTTTTGATTTATTGTCAATGTTATGTTTGATATATACGTTAATGACTTTTTTAGGTTGTATAGCCTTTTTTTATTCTGCCAGGGGGACTGCCAATGGAAACTAGCCTTTTGGCTATATTTGGGTGCATTTACATTTTAATGTTCATGAATGTACACTGTCCCTCTTGATCAAATAAACAAATTGATTGATTGATTGCGTCTCATACCACTCTTGGAGTCCTTCACGTGCTCCATCTGCTGACGTGTGAAGACCTCGGAGTCGTGGAAGTCTCGCCGGCGGCCTCCTCGCTCCCCGATCTTCACTTGCTGGAACCCTGCCGATATCTGGGCCACAGCTGGAGGAGAAAAGACACAGAGAACCGGAAAGGGTCGAGAATGTCATACATGAGCAGTTCTGCTAGTTCTAAGACCCAAGGGTAAATTCATTCCCTTAAAAGGTAATGAATAGAGAAGTAGATCTAAAGAGAAGTCGAAGCATTTTCTTTCTTGCTTTCTCCACCGAATGATGATCAAAAAGCTCACCACGTTTTGACCAGTGTGTTTTGAAGGTCAGCTTTATGTACTGTAGGCTGAGCTGGGTCTTATGTGGATGACTCACAGCCAATAGGCTGGGTCTTTCCATGACTCGATTCATTAAGCACTTAAGTGATCAACCATCAGTCATAGTAAAAAAAAACTTCAGTTAGAAATTCAAATATTTATGATGCACAAACCAAATTATAATTGAGAATTGTTCAAAATGGATCTTTTGAATATTAGGTGTAATGCTATCAACAGTATCCCCCCCCATTCATTTATAGAAAAGCCCAAAAAGACATAGTAAGTAGTTAATAGTTATGGCACAGAGACATGATTTAAATGTTTTACTTTCACAAAGTTTTTCACCCAGACAGACATCACTGTAGAAACAACTCAGCAGGGAGCAAGTCGTCAGGAGGTTTAATGACCAAAGACTTGCATTATAACTATGACTTTAGACAGGGTGTCTACAGATATAAACAAGTTAAATTTAAGTCTTTTCAAGACCTTTTTAATACCAAACTTGCAATGGATATACACACCAATAGTGAAAATATACTCCAAGTTGACATACTGATGTCAGTTAAAATGAACAGTGAGGTAGAACTAGAGACGTAGAAGGTAGAACTAGAGACGCATTTATGCAAGAAAATGTGATTGCTCTGCAGTAGTAAAGGACAACTAACAGTAACTGGATCAGACATGGGAGTAGAAATCTAGTATATGCTTTTCACCACTGACTGAAATCATTAACCAACCATTATTTAACAACTTATTGAATTCACTCTAATACTGTTTTGAAGAAATTTCAAACCTTTAACAACTGTATTATGTGGTTCGACCTAATGTCACCTGCTGTCTTAACACGTTTGTGTCATATTGTTATTCAGGGTAGCTTATGTGATTTTGAGTCTGTTTTATAATAATAAAAAAAAATTATTAATAATAATTTAGACTTAAAAAGGACCCACGGCCACCCTGTTAGAACTAAAAAAATATTATAATTTGCGTATGCTTTACATTATGATACGCAACAATGCAGTCCACTTGTCGACCCATTGGTGAGCAAAGCCCTGAACCATCCATACCTTCCATAGTGGCTGGTGGAGGGGCCGTCTTCTGCCGGCCACGCCCCACAAGTTGCCCCTCAGATGGGGGCATGACATGGCGGAGGGGATCAGGCGCCGCTGCCGCTGCAGACTGTTGATGGAGTACAGATTTGAGATGAAGTTACAATAAAGGTTGTAATGTTTCCATCCAGGTAAAATCAGGAGTAGATTTGGACCAGATTAGGGTCAGGGTGCTTGCCGTGTCAGCTGCATTTCAGCACTGTACTGCTTTACACAAAAGTTTAGGAATTCAGACTTCACCATACTTCTGCCTGAACCTTGCTTTTCAGCACTTTTTACAGATCATATATAGCTCATGCATAAAAAAATTAAATGTCTAGGGTTCTCTTAAGATTTGAGGACATTTGTTCAGTATGGCACTTTAACATGTATTTTGTATTGATTAAAATGTAGTAACTGCAGTTAGTTTTCGTTAATTAAGTCAATTAATACATTATCAAACCTCTCCCTTAAAACCATCCTTATACAATCAACATATTTTCTTTTTCGTTATTTGTTTCCATCTTGGGCAGTCCACTTCTGATTTCCCCACTAATGAGTGTGTAGGCTTACATTTATGTAAGTGGGGAACTTGGATCCCATTTAATGTTCCTTACTTGGTCAGTGACCTTCAGCGCCAAAACGGCGGCTAATTTTCATGACACTGTAGCAAGTCGGCAGAGCTGTGGTTTGAAAATCTTACCGCCCCAGGAGCTATGGTGTCCTGTCCCCTTGCTCGGCCACGGGATCTTGATCTTGCTCTTCCGGTCATGATAGAATCTTACGGTTGAGGAGAAAAAAAGTGAGCACACATTAAGAATCTAAATTAACATTAACTGTTCTTGCATCACTACAGCAACGTCTCCGCTCAACTGAGCCAGGAGTGGAGAACACGTGTTCTGCATCCCCTCTGCACGTGGCCCCTTAAACTGGCTTTGCCCAAGTGCATGAACTTACATTTTTAAAGAAATGTGCACATTCCTGGGGAATTGTATTCCTTAGACTTGTACAAATAACGCAGGAAATAGATGAACAAATTTGCAATTGTGCGACAGACTCATTTTGGCTTTCATATGACGTTACGGTTCAATTTAGCTAGCTGGTTTTCAAATAATTTCACTGCTTGCTGATTGGACAGATAACTACTATAAAAATAATTTATATTAAAAAGGTAGAATACAGTTATTTATTTTCAGAAAAAAACGTAGTCTGCAAATTCTCCAAACAGCAGTCTGCTATAGAGTTAAAGATGCTTATCAATTCAGGTTTACGGTCAAATCAAACATTAGGCTACTAACTAGCCAACTAAGTTAGCTATTTAGCTCAGATAGCAAAGTTAGCCAATTAATGTTAGCTAGCTCAGCATGCCAGAACTAAACATATTTGCACACTCAAGTTGATTAACACCCCTTCCACCCACCCCATTATGGTTAATAATTGGTTATTAATCGTCTTCATTATAAGCGAGTTATACATTTCTAGCTAATTTCCATGCATTACTAACGTCATTGCCTGCACTTGGCGCGGTTTCATCACTACCATTACTCACCTCAAACTTGATCTGATTTGACTGTTTGATGAAAAGCCCTTTGGTCTTTATACGCAAGTAATACTCCGCGTAGAACTTGTTAACCTGGCGGATCGGGTCCCAGAGCACTTTAAAACCAGATTTGGAACAAACTCCCCCCCAAATTATAAAACACATCGTCCTTGATATTGCATGAACTAGGAGGGTTCAAATGACAGAACTGTCAAATAATGTCATCTGAACAAGGCACTACTTCTTGCGGAGGCGTATTGATGTTGTGATTAATTCATCTTGGAAATGAGTCAGCCATTATAATGAAGTAAAACATATATATATATATTGTAATCACAAATGATAGTGCATTCAGATATTGAGACATACTCTCTTACATCCGAATTCGTTTACTTTAAATTACATGCATATAAAACATGCACATGGAAAAGTGACAATTGTTACAATTTGGCAGTGGAAAAAATGTTTTATTGACCAGCAGCGAGAGGATCAAAGTTGTAAGGGACCCAAACCTTTGAAAAACCACAAGGCACTGCTCCCCTCAACAAAAAAAAACCTCAATATGACCTTGTCCTTAAAAAAAAAAAAAAAAAAAAAAAACGGAGTTAGAAGATGCCAAACAGGCCACGCTGACAATAACATAGAGTAGCATTTGTTCTTGAACATATCCTACAGTTAACATAAGCAGTTAACATAAAGTCCTGAAAAACCACCATACGAGGACACCAATTCGATACTCTAGTTCCATACACAGCAGTCTTCTACACAAAGGCTTTAGAATGGAGTAACATTGAAGGGGTAAGATTCTGCACATTCATTTTTAATTGAACAAAGATGGAAAAAAAAGTGTTGCCTCAAGACCTCCTTTAAATATTATTAATAATACTAAGTCAATTAATAATAATAATAATAATACACAGCGTAGAAAAAAATTCACACTTCACAAAGTTTGGTACTTAGAGAGCAAACACTGAAACAAAGACCGATTGCATTTTGTTTCATGTTGTGGTCCAATCTAATTACACCATAGGTTCTCAATCGTACTCCTCAGGCCCCCCCTGCACTGAAAAATCTTGCAGTCTGACCAATCAGGCTACACTTGATTGAAATCAGCACGGTTGTAACGCTCTTGATTAGAGAATTCAGGTGCACTCAGTTTAACAGGAGTGTCACTGATGAGTTCAGTCTGGAAGGCAGATCAAGGAATGTTGGAAGAGATATAGAACAGGGAGGAGCCCAGGAGAAAGGTTGAGAGCCCATCAACCAAGAACCCACAAGGGAAGGGGGAAATGGGCACAGTAGTACAGGGAGACACAGGTGTAAGAGGTTGAGGTAAAACAAGGGGAAACATGCATAGACTAGGCTGTACTTACCTGCCTCAAAATAGTTTCAAGCTTGTTTCAGACCACAACATAAATGGGAGAGGGACAGAAGAATGGTTGGTGAAACTTGATCAGTCCCAAGTTGAACTGTGCTGTTGTTGGTGCATCCAATGGTTTTTGCATACCTTTTACGTAGTTAACTTGGTAGTTTTGGACAAAAACGATTTAACAATTTAACGAGCAGTCAAATCCTGGGAGGGATACCAACCAAAAGGAGCAGAGAAGTAGCTGCGCATGTTCTATGTGCGCAAGTAACACAGGTGTAGTCAATCAGTTTGTTATAACCCCTGCTACCACCTAGTGGCAATGCATTGTCACTGCAGGGCTTGACAGAGGCACGTGTGTGGTAAGAAGCTTGCTTCCCACTATGCAGGATCAATCGTTTTAGTCTTGCGGTGGCAGACTTAATCTTGTAACTTCACCGTTCTTGTGGGTTCAAATAGCCTATCTGCCAAGTGTGTACTTGACACTCATCAGATGTTGCATTCAGTGCAACTTCATTCGTGGATCCGGCCGTGATTTGGATCCGATCCAAAATGTAATGGGTTCTTCGTTGGCCTGTGCTACACCCTTCCACCAGGTCTCAAGAATCGGGCCGGTAGTTTTTTTTCTCCGTAATTCTGTTGACAAGCAGACACCAGGGGCATGTTCATTCTCAAAACGATGTGCACTGTTTTGCTACGGTTTCCGTGTTGAACGACATGTTATCTTGAAACGGTGTGTAGGCTAACTGGCGTTTTCTCTCGTTTCATGGGTGTATCAGAGGCGAATGTAGCAAAACAGTATACGCTGTTTACAGATTGAACGTGACCCTGAGCTAAACCAACAAATAAGGTGTGGCACATAGTCCAAAAGTCTGGAACAATTAGCTGTCTGCTTAACATTGCGAGATGTGGTGTTAGGCCATGGAGGAGGAGGTCTGCACTTCGTCAGAGCCTGTCTTGCTGCCACTATTTCAGGTGAATAAATATTCTTATTTGGACTACCAGCCCATGGACACCATCTTCACCTCCTTCACCACCAGCAAATGCAACTAATTTCTATCCTTCTTCAATGACAAAATCATCGCAATCCTCCCCTCTCCCTTCTCATCACCAATATCATCAACTCCTCACTGTCCTCTGGTCTTGTACCCCCCCCCCCCCCCCCACTCAAGCTCGCTGCTGTCACCCCCGTACTGAAAAAACCTGGTCTTGACCCCGACACCCCCAACAACTACCGGCTCATCTCCAACCTCCCCTACCTGTCAAAAGTCCTTGAGAGAGCTGTCGCATCACAACTCAAGTCCCACCTCAATCTTCATAACCTCTACGGACCCTTCCAATCCGGCATCCGTTCTAAACGCACAGAAACTGCCCTACTGAAAGTCACAAATGACATACTCCTCTCTGCTGACTCTGGCTTCCTCACTATCCTCATCCTCCTTGACCTTAGCGCCGCGTTCGACCACTCCATCCTCCGCTCACGTCTCCAGCACTCCCTTGGCATAACTGGCACTGCCCTCTCCTGGTTCACCTCATATCTCTCAGACCGACATCAATTCATTTCCATAAACAACTGTAAATCCTCCACCTCCCCTGTCACCCACAGTATCCCCCAAGGTTCCGTGCTTGGTCCCCTCCTCTTCATCATTTACATCCTTCCCTTGGACAAATCATCCGTCGCCACGGTCTCGATTTCCACAGCTACGCTGACGACTCCCAACTCTACTTCTCTTCTAAGACCATCACCTCAGTTACTCACTCTCACCACCTGTCTTGCTGATATAAAATCATGGATGCAACAGAATTTTCTCAAACTCAACTGCAATGAATCTGAAATACTCATAATCGGCCCTAAACACCTCATCCGCTCAGCCCAGACCTTCTCTCTCAACATTGACGGCTCCATCATCACCCCCTCCACCCAGGTCCGCAACCTTGGTATCATCCTCAACCCCACCCTCTCTTTCTTACCCCACGCCAATCACATCACCAAAACTGCCTTCTTTCACCTCAAGAACATTGCAAGCCTCCGGCCCTCCCTGTCCTTTGCCACCACCCAAATTCTAATCCATGCCCTCATAACCTCCAGACTCGACTACTGCAATCTTCAAAATGTTCAGAACTTCAATATGTTCAGAACTCTGCCGCTCGACTGCTCACCTCCACCCGCCGCTATGAACACATCACCTCGGGTCCTACGCAACCTCCACTGGCTCCCGGTCAAATACAGGATAGACTTCAAAATATTGCTCACCACCTACAAAGCCCTAAACAACCTGGCCCCTCCTTACCTTTCAGACCTCCTCCCCCTCCACGCCCCAACCCGTTGCCTCAGGTCCGCCGGTGCAAACACTCTGAAGACCATCAGGACTAAGCGCCGGACCTGGGGTGACAGGGCCTTCTCTGCTGCTGCACCCTCCCTCTGGAATGCCCTCCCCATCCACATCCATCAGGCTCCCACCATCATTCAAACAAACCCTCAAAACTCACCTCTTCAAACTCGCCTTCACTTGCTAACCCCTGCTCCCTACCCTCCACTACATGACTGATTTCGCACAGCTTTTTACTAAAATGTTCTGTTTGTTTGTTTTGTTTGATCCTCTGTCTTTTATATTTGTGCTGTTGTATTGTTTTGTTTGTCTTTGCACATGTAAAGCGTCTTTGAGTATTTAGAAAAGCGCTATATAAAAAAAAAATATTATTATTATCATTATTATTATTACCAGAACTATTCTAATACCTCACCAAGTCAGTTCACGACTGTGGATCGTAGATAGGCAAATATATCTGAGATGTGCACTTTCCATCCCATGTCTTTCTTTTATGCACACATGGAAATTGCTTGTTTAGAGAAATGCAAATTTGTGAAACTGAACACATGCTACCCATAATGCTCTGGAAGACATCTCCCTTATTGCCCCCAGCTGGGCGGCGGTGTCCTGTTTTATTTCCATCGTTGTTTTGATGTAAACAAGATCAGAAAAGTCTCATTTGTTGACATGCACATAAATAGTGCACAACATGAAATGTGAGCACAAATTTGCTCTTTCGGCAGTCAGCGGTTTCAAAGGGAGGATCAGACTGGATCAGAGCTAGTCTGCCTCTCAGATCATGCTATGGCCTGACTTGTCTGATGTTCTTGGGCTGACATTTTGGGTGAAAAAATAATGAGAACAGATCTGCAGCATCCCACCAAGTCACAGTTAGTAGTTTTCACACTTCGGATCGTTCAGATATACATTAAAACAATGTGATGTATAACAATGAGCTGATAGGGATACCAAATGAAATAGGAGAATGTGATAAGAATATCTTACTTAATTGTGTGTGTAATGCATTTTGGTGCCCATCATTGGGATCAGTTTTCCATTGCCATTTGTAATTTGTAATAATGTTATCTAAAATATCTAAAATAACATGTTAAAATAATGTTATCTAAAATATCTAAAATAGCATCTGTCTTGTATTAAAGAGTTATTTCATTTCTCTTTGTGTCCAGAAAATAGTCCGATGTACTATTCAGACGAAGGCCTTTCTTCCATAAACTGCAAAGTCACTATATGAGTATCTTCAGATAGGCCCACACTATGTGTGGGGCTGTCCATTTGCAGTCTCTCGTGTAAGCCCAGGCAGTCGACAGAAGTGCACCTCAAAGTGAACGTCTCCAGACGTCCTCTCAGACTTTGATGAATGATTGATGCCTCAAACTGTTGAAGAGGGCTGCTGCAAAGTCACCGGCTCTCCTACCTGCTTTGTGAATCTGAACACAGCCCCTAACCCTGCACCCGCAGCGTCGCCTTTACTGGAATAATTAAACGAATCAGCAGTCTCTTCTCTTTCATACTGCGGAACCCTGCAAAGCCGTTCCTCCCATTATCTACTGTTAGTACTACCCTTTCACCCCATCTCTCTCTCCCTCTCTCTCTCTCTCTCTCTCTCTCTCTCTCTCTCTCTTAGCTACACTGGCACCTCTGAGGGCATTTTGGGGGAGATCCACGGAAGTCTTTCATGTGGAGATCTGAGTGTGCTTGATCATTCAGACCTAAGGGGGTTGTGGGTGTCTGAGAGAAATCACACAGAGGCCTGTTTATTCACCCTGAGAAAAGTCCAGCCAGACTCCTCCATCATAAATAAATAAATATAAACACTTCCTCATAATATCATTTGATCTTATAATACAATTAGTTGGCCATTTAGATCACAGGGCAGTATAAATACTGTTCAAAAATATTTGCTGTTTTCCTCTGATACAGCACCGAAGAGTGTATACAGGACAGAATTATGCTTGGGTTTAGTGTCTATGAATGAGAGATGATTCTTAATTGGTTCAAGGATTTAACTAAAGACCTTGTGTTGTTTTCAGGGGCTTCCCAGAGCATGGTCATAACTGCTGAACTACTCAGTCAGTATGTTGATTGATTACAGTCATGTAAACACTGGGCATATTCTGGACCCCAGGATGAAAAAGGTGGAAAAGATTCTGTGGAAGTGTTCCACGCTGGTTAGCTTGTGCACCATCATGCAGTATGGCGGCAAGCCTCTAGGGGGCGACATTTCTCTGTCATGGCCGACCATGGAAATGTTGAACTTTCCCCTGATTACTCACCTGAATGCCTACAGCGAAGGCCTTTTGAACAGAGTCTGAGAGAACAAGACATTTGCTGTAATTTATGTTCCCCTTCAATACTGTCATCCAAGTAATATAAATTATATTCATTTTGAGAGGTCATTTATGGGAGCCATTTTTGGCACGTTTCAGATCTCGATGACTACCCTGGGGAGAT
>NC_045158.1:21397420-21399920 GCF_900700415.2 Clupea harengus | reverse complement strand
CTTACAGCTCCCAAAGACACACACATGATGGATGTGCATATGGCAGACATGTTCTGTAAACACACCCCTATGATCCTCTTCTCTAAAATTTGCTCCACTTTGATTGGGTGGAGTTCCAGTGCATGCCATTAACCTACAAAACACCTCTGCCAAGATACTCTCAACTTGCCCTCAAACCCCAGACTAGGGAAAAAGAAGAAAGAAAAGAAAAGAGAATAGGAACAAGAAATGTGTAAAGAACATTAATCCTACTCATATGTGCGAAGTGCGAACACAACTGCCAAATTCGGAACAATCAACAGCACTTTGAAACTCTCATTCTCTGAACTGAACAAACTGAACAAATCACAAATCACATCAACAGTCAAACAAACAAATAGCCAGGCTCACACATTCAATAAATCACTCACTCACACACACACACACACACACACACACACACACACACACACACACACACACACACACACACACACACACACACACACACACACACACACACCCTCACAAACACACACACACACACACACACACACACACACACACACACACACACACACACACACACACACACACACACACACACACACACACACACACATAGCCAGGCTCTTTGTTTCTGAGAGGGTTTGGCTTCAGTCTGCCATTTGAACAAAATGTGCCAGACCCAAAGACAAATCTGACACCAGACAGTGCCTTACTCGTTTCTCTATTAAAACCAGGAATATGATGGCCAAAATATGCCCACAAGCAGACACCAACATAACAGTGCCTGTCTCCATGCACAGGCCTGTGCCACAAATATTTGCCGGCTGGCATCACCACAGAGAGATCACTGTGGGCCCACATGCGCCAACCACACGGGGTGGTAGACAAGCACATCCTCCATCCTAGCCTTCTACTCCACGAGAAGAGTGTGTATATGTGTGAGTGTATGTGTGTGTGTGTGTGAATGTGTGAGTGTGTGTGTGTGTGTGTGTGTGTGTGTGTGTGTGTGTGTGTTAATGTGTGAGTGAGTCTGTGTGTGTGAGTGTGTGTGTGTGTGAGTGTGTGTGTGTGTGTGTGTGTGTGTGTGTGTGTGTGTGTGTGTGTGTGAATGTGTGAGTGAGTGTGTGTGTGTGAGTGTGTGTGTGAGTGAGTGTGTTTGTGTGAGTGAGTGTGTGTGTGTGAGTGAGTGAGTATTTGTGTGAGTGAGTGTGTGTGAGTGAGTGTGTGTGTGAATGTGTGAGTGAGTGTGTGTGTGTGTGTGTGTGAGTGTGTGTGTGTGTGTGTGTGTGTGTGTGTGCGTTTGTGTGTGCGTGTGTGTATGTGTGTGTGTGTGTGTGTGTGTGTGTGTGTGTGTGTGTGTGTGTGTGTGTGAGAGACACTACACTTATCTTCCAAACACAGATGTGAGAGTCTGAAGTGTCTCCTTTCTCCCTCGTGCCGCAGCTTGTCTCTGAAATCAAAGGTGGCATTTGAGGGTTCCGCAGATTATACTGGTGACTCTTCTCTCTCCCTCTCCCTCTCTCTCTCTCTCTCTCTCTCTCTCTAGCCCTTCTTCTGACGTCAGGAACGAGGGATTCATTTACATTTACGTTTTATGTATGTGAAGTTCAGAAGTGGAAGTAAAACTGGAAATGACTTCCGGGCAGATCTTCCATCTCACAGAACGTTTTATTAGTTGGATTTCAGAGGATCACTCTGCCATGATGGCAGATCATAGCATCAAGGTGTGTTTTGAAATAACAGAATCAGTGAGCCCATCAATCAGTGGGCATAATGATGGGCACACCACTCTAAAATCATTGGTCTTCCTTTATATGAGGTTGAAGTTTTTATGTTCACTGTCTGTTATCACCCTTGGGCTTCCAGCAATAACACCAAAGATTAAGAGGATACAACATGATTATACGCACAGACACAAACACACACACACCCACATGAACTGACACACACACACACACACACACATAAAGACACAACCTCAAATTACATACAAAAATGATATGACTGCCTGGCTATCAAACGATCAGCATTCCAAAAGTGGGTTGTCATAGTGATAAGTGACATGGTTCATGAGATGACTTCCTATCGCCATGGTAATAGGTTGTAATAGCTTCTCATTTGTATGGAGATACCGTGAACTCCATGTTTCATACAAAGCCGGGATTTTCTCGCACAGCAAGCATTAGCAAGTGTGTCTTCTCTTCGCTTCCTTCACAGTACCCCTCTAACCTCCGTCTTGAATTCCTCCCATTCATCCATTCCCTCATTCTGTCCTCCGTCAACTTCCCCTCGCTCCGTCTATCTTTCCATCTACCTCCGTTTCTTTCTCTGTGTAGCCCCCTCTGTGTGCGTCAGAAAGCGTACCACGCAGTCAGAATCTGGTTCTAAGCCAAACGAAGCTAACCGTCTCTCTTTCTCTCTTTCTATCTTTCCCCACCCTTCTGCCCATACCCCCCCCTCCCTCCATCCCTCTCCCTTCTTCTTTCAGATAGGCTTTGATGTTAGCAGGGGG
>NC_045158.1:21384920-21392420 GCF_900700415.2 Clupea harengus | reverse complement strand
CTCTGTCTCTCTGTCAGCCAGTGGATACAAAAATCCCACAAAAGTTCCTGACCCAAGGCGGAACCCTGCACTCATCCTCCCTGCACCATTATCTCCATCTCTCTCTCTCTCTCTCTCTCTCTCTCTCTCTCCATTTTCTTTTAGAGTGAAAAAGGGAGAAAGCCAGTCACTGTGAGGGCCCTACACATCAATAAGCCACGTCAAACAAACACATGTCAAATACATGCCCTGTGTGTTTTTCTGGGTGTCTAATCATGTGTAAAAAAGAATATACTCTTTAAAGATATGGCAAAAAGCATTAAGCTTTTAAATAAGCTTAATGTGAGCCTTACTGTGAACCTGTGAGCCTTGTGGTCATAAGATACTCAATACTACATTTACATTACATTGAGTCATTTAGCAGACACTTTTATCCAAAGCGACGTACAAGGGAGAGAACAATCAAGCTACGAGCAAAAGAGACCTAGTGTAACAATAAATACTATTTTACATAAGTGAAAAAAGTGCAGGAATGTAACTGCTGTAAGTGCAAGTTGAGTACTAGAGATACAACACTCCAGAGATGGGCTTGCTGTACTCAAGAGATTGTGGAGAGGCAGGCTGAACGGTGAGGGTATGATGGAGGGTTTGGTGACTGGCTGTCAAAAAGAGATTGGGAGGGGCATTCCAGCATGTGACCTTTATATAAATCCATACGTGTGTATTTTTGGAGGTATATATATATATATGGGCCAGGGGGAAACCATCCACACATTAGTGTTTTAAGGTAAATACACACACACAAACAAAGAGGTCCACATTATGTGTTACATATGTGCACATTGAAGTACACACAGACAAACAAGCATGCTCACACACTCAACACATGCACCCAAAGGCAAGGATATACACACGCACAGACACACACACACACATGCACAGACACACACACACACACACACTTGACCTTGTGCCCTCTTAAACATATAGAATCTGCCTGCACACCAGCTGTCGCATGGGACAGGAGCCCAGAGGAATGTCAGCCAGCCGTCACACACCACAGTGACATGTCATCAGCACATCGGTGTGTATGTGTGTGTGTGTGTGTGTGTGTGTGTGTGTGCATTCTTGCCTGTGTGTGTGTGTGTGTGTGAGTGTGTGTGTATGTGCACGTGTCTGTTAATATACATGTGTTTATGTGCATATGTGCGTGCATGTATGTATGTGTGTCTCCTGGGTGGAGGGTTTTTCCACTGGAGAGAGATAAGTGGTTCCTGCCCTCTCTTTGTAGCCTAAGAGGCTAACCCATTTTGACCAAGTATGTGTGCGCTTGTGTGTGAGTTTGTGTGTGTGTGTGCTCGTGTGTGTGTGTGTGTATATATGTGTGTGTTTGTGTGTGTGAGTGTGTGCTGTACCAGGCCACTAATTACAACAGCTGTATCAGGTTGCTATCTACAGCAACATGCTTACACACACACACACACACACACACACTCACACACACACACACACACACACACACACACACAGGCAAGAATGCACACGCACAGACACACGCACACACACACACACACACACACACACACACACACACACACACACACACACACACACATACACACACACACACACACGTGTGCCCAGGAAACTAGACTCTGACATGTGGAGGGGCTGATTGCTCAAAGGAAAGCTGCCCTGCTATCTGATCTGTTACGCAGAGTGAAACAAAAAGGCCATTTGTTAGTGTTGAGATGTTGGAGGGTGTTTTTCCTCAAATTGCTTCCAGTTGTGACTTTGCTTAGCAGTCCTTGGGGCTTCAAATGTACTCTGCGTATGTGTGTGTGTGTGTGTGTGTGTGTGTGTGTGTGTGTGTGTGTGTATGTGTGTGTGTGTGTGTTTGTGTGTGTGTGTGTGTGTGTGTGTGTGTGTGGAGGGGGGGGGGGCAGCCAGCAGCAAACTCTGGTATGTTTATCCATGTGTGTGTGCAGATGTGTAGATGTGTGTGTTGTTAGTGGTGTTTGTGTGTACTGTATGTGTGCTCATACAGTGTGTGGGACAGTGAATGTGTGTGTTTGTTTATGAATAGCGGAGAGATCCCACATGTTTTAGGTTGCGAGCGCCAGCATCAGTGACCTAATCCTCTATCTGTCCCAGCTCAGTGTTAGCACAAGGCGTGTTAGCGCAGGGAGAGATGGCACAGGGAGAGTTAGCACAGGGAGAGTTAGCACAGGGAAAGTTAGCGAAGGGAGAGTTAGCGCAGGGAGTGTTAGCGCAGGGAGAGTTAGCGCAGTGCTGGGGAGTCCACATGGTCAAGGACACAAATACCTACAGCCAGAGACACGGGTCCGTCTGAACAGCTGAGGATGGAGAGACATAAAGCCACTCACACACACATGTACTCAGAATAGATACACACACAGAAGTACATGTGCTCACACACACACAAACACACACACACACACACACAGAGAGACCAAAAAAAAAAACACTCCTTCATCCACTCACTCATGCACCACTCTAATCAAACGCATGCAGCTGTACATACTGTGTGTGGGTGATCTCACAGGTTAACACAAGACACACACACACACACACGCAAGGCTGCTGCAAGACTGTTTTTCAAACTACAGGAAACTCTAGTCTGTCTCTGTGTTTCAGTGTACTTCTGTGAGTCAGCATGCCATTCCACACACACACACACACACACACACTCAATAAGTCGTCTTTCTCTCTCTCCCTCTCTATCCGTCTCGCTCTCATCCCCCCTTTCCCCTCCTCTCTCTCCACCCTTGTTCTCTTTCTCTCTCTCTCCACCCTTGTTCTCTTTCTCTCTGGCACAGCCTTGTTTTCAGGAGGATGTCAGCGAGACGCTTATTGTTTTGTACAGTGCCAAAGCAGGTGTCCTCTTTTGTGAAATATTTTTTGGTGAACGTTCCCTTCCTCCTCCTCCTCCTCCTCCTCCTCCTCCTCCTCCTCCTGCCTCTCCCTCCTGTGCACCTCCTGTCAATGTTTGTTTCTCAGAACAAAAAAATGATAATGTCAAAAAGGGCCACGCTTCTCTTTAACAGAAACAACCTCAGTGGAATTAGAAGTTCTGAAAAGGCGGCTTCACGTTCTTCTATAAGGTGTTTGTGAGGCTTCCTGTCTCTGGTGGGAGGCGAAGTTTGTTTACTCTTATGTGGAAAAAATAGCGAAACAAAAACAGAAGGTTGTGTGAGTTATGTAAAGTCACTAAAGCTTCTGGAGTGTTTTTTTTTCATTGGAGTTTATTGTGTTTTAGTCTCGACCCATCTTCACACACACACACACACACAAACATGTAAACACACACACACAAACACACACACCATTTGTTTTCCCCAAGAGTGGGTGACAGGAGAGTGTGCCTGTTTTTCACACATCTTCTCTGTCTGCGCAGACTGTGTTCTGTGTTTGTTGAGTTTGTTAAGAGCTGCTTTGAACCAGGGGCACTGTCACTCAGCAAAACAATGAAATGCACACACACACACACACACACACACACACACACACACACACACACACACACACACACACACACACCACACACACACCACACACACACACACACACACACACACACACACACACACACAGAGACTCTCTATGCTCTATGTCTCTTTTTCCATACAGCCTGTTCAAGCTGGGAATATTGCACCAATCATTGTTGTTCTGCCTTAAGCCAGCAGCGGAGGAAGTCACAGAGCCAGATCGACGGCATGGCCATAAATGTGCATGGCTTGCAAGAGCTGACACTAAGTTCATTCATTGTTTTTGAAAGTAAAAGGTAGGCTAGTTTATCTCCAGCACGGATGTTATGGTGCAGGAACATTAGAAACATTAGGAACATCCGACCTGTTCTTTTCCAGCTCCGACTTCAATGCTTTCGAGCCAAATGTAAACGCAATAATGTGGTGATGACTCGTCAGTGGATTTTCCCTCTATCGTCTGGGTTTCAATCATTATTAAATTATTCAAATGATCAAATAATTATTAATTATTTAAAAAATCTTGTTCATTTCGACACACTGCCTCTTCATGCATCTTCTAATATATTTTCTATTATAATTTCCTTTGATATAGTCACAGTCTGTGTTAGGCTCTGTCAGGTTCATCGCCATATATGTGTATGTTTGTGTCCATACAAAACTGAGGACTTGTTGTGTAGAATTGTGTTGTTCTATTAGAGGGGTTTGCAGGGAGTATTACAAAGTCAGTCTAACCATATACATCCAAATAGAATAAAAGTGAACTGTTCCATCACTCTTTTTCAGTTTCTTGTGATCAGGGTTCTAGAATTGAATCTGTTCCAGGTTCTTGCGATTACCCTGAATTTGTTCCAGAATCCGAACAGCAGCTGAATGTGGAACTCATACGGTCCTGATTGTCGTAGTTCTACAACTCTACCGCCCGGTTCTGGTGGCAGGTTCTGTCTGCATGCAGGGCGTTGCCTAGAACTTCCTGGTCCTTTTGGACTGGCCCGGATGGCAGATAGTGGCTTCCTTGTTTAGGGTTGGCAGGGCGTGGTTGCTGCTCCACCGGGGTGTTTAGCTGAAAATCACCCTGTGTGGAGTTTTTGTTTCTCCTAATTGTTGAGGAAGGAGGGGCCACTTGAAGATAAATGTGGTAACTATGTGCAGGGGGCTGGAGAAGTGGTCTGTTGGCCAAAGACATAAAAACACAAAACAAGACAACGTGCAAGGCAATAGAACACTATTCAGCTTTTCACAACACAATGCAATGTAACACAGTTCAGCATATCACAACACCATGCAATGTAACACAATTCAGCGTATCACAACACAGTGCAATGCTACACAATTCAGCTTATCACAACACAATGCAAGGCAACACAATGCAATGTAACACAGAGCAATAGAAACTACTAACTCTCAGCAAATAAAAACTGAGCACCGTCACACACAATGTCATACTACACAACACATTTTAGCACAGTGGAACACAGGACAGGGTAGTACAGAATGACACAGCACAAAACACAATAGCACAACATATTCCTGAGCTAAAGCTAAACTTTTTGTGAAGACTGAGTGCATCTTGGATTCATGAGTGTATGAAGTGTCTATTCTGGTGTGAGATATAGCATCTATGACTGTATGGGGCTATACAGCCTCTATTCTAAAGGCTTTTCTATTCTATTTTCTAATCTATAGAAACATGTAATTTTAAGAATTAATATTGTTTGAAAACTCTGTGTTTGTTGGGACCAGTGCAATTTGTTATGCTCCTTTTCTTCTTTCTAATGTCTCCAAGCTCTCTATGTTTGTGGATCTTAAAGATTGCTGAAACATTCTCTCTCTCCCTCTCTCTCTCTCTCTCCCTCTCTCTCTCTCTCTCTCTCTCTCTCTCTGTCTCTCTCTCTCTCTGTCTCTCTCTCTCATCTGCACTAACCTCCTATGCTGCCTAGGTGTGTGTTAGGTGCTTGACTGAGGTGTGTTTATACCCGGTCACATTTCCTCTTGTGCACAGGTCTGTTCCCTCATGCTTGAGCACCCAACATCAAAGCCAACTTTTTTTTCTCTCCCCATCACCCTGACAGAGTTGAAAAACAGGTGCGTATAAATCAACATTTGCTCTCCGTCTCTCTCTCTCTCTCTCTCTCTCTCTCTCTCTCTCTCTCCCTCCGCCCTTCTCTTGTTCTTGTTCTCGCACCTCTTTTCTTATTTTAGATCTGTCAGGCATCCACCTCTCCGTCTGTTGCCTGTTCGTTTTGTCACACTTCAGCAGGTTGTCTCTATCGAGACACTTCTCATGTCTCACCTTTCACATTTGGGCAAGTCCCATCAAATATGGGCATCTGAGTTCACTGGCATTTGAGTTCAGATTTTTTAAATTCAAATATAATTTTGTTTACAAAACTGTAGTCCAGACGAATTGAGCCAGAGAGCAGAGAGCAATACACACTAGTGATAAGGATTATATAAATAAAGGTTTCTAAAAAGATAAAACTCTCTTTTTTTGTCCCCTCCTCTCTCTCTGTCTATCTCTCTCTCTCTTTCACTCTCTCTCTGTCACTCTCTTTCTCCCTTCCCCTCTCTGTCTCTCTCTCCTTTCTCTCCCTTCCTCTCTCACTCCGTGGGCTGGGCCGTTGTGTTGAGCTTTGATGTTTGCAAAGGTGAAGGGTTGGGAGCGTTTGCATGTGAGAGAAGTCGCACAGCCAGAGGGGAGGCCGAGACAGGACAGCTGCTATTGTTTCAGATTCCTCTTTAATTGCTCTCACCTTTGATAATGACAGGGGCCACGTTGCTGCTACGGTGGCTGTTCACACAATGCAGAGCATGGCAGATGTGCATTACATGTCTCTCTGTGTGAGTGTGTGTGTGTGTGTGTGTGTGGTGTGTTGTGTGTGTGTGTGTGTGTATTTGTCTGTATGAGTGAGTGTGAGAGTGAATGAGAGAGAGAGAGAGAGAGAAAGAGAGAGTGTTTGTGTGTGTGTGTGTGTGTGATTGTTTGTAATTGTTTGTGAAAAGCACTCACAAAGTATGCATTGCAGATGGCTTGTCCCCTGTGTTGTGTACTCGGCTGACTGTTCCTTTTCAGAACCAATTCGATGTAATTTGGTGACACTGCATGGCTGCCCCTCCCTATTCCTGGAAGTTCTTCCTGAGATGCTGAACCCTTAAACTTCCATGTCTCTGTGCTCCAATCCCCTTCCAGTGGCAGGCAGGCAGGGGCTGTTTCTTATTAGCACATGTGACACTTTCTGACAAGACATGCAGCAATGCAGTCACATGAATGTGAAGTGCGAGTGCTTTGCCAACAACACTGCTTTAAAAACCTCCCACGCCCAGTGCTACTGTCATCCCCACTGAAACAATATGCCAAGGTCTTAAGGAGAAACATACACAGGCCTCCGTCAGGGTGTATTTATCAAACCTCTCGTCTTCTCTCTTCTCGTCTTTTCTCCACTCCTCTTCTCTTCTCTTTTCTTTTCTCTTAAAGACTCACAAATTAAAATCATTACCATACCTTGTGTATTTGCTGAAACTGTGGCTTACCAGAGAAACAAACAAAGAATGTTTTTTTTTATGATTGTTTTGTGTTGTTTTTGTTTACATTTACACAATAGACCTTTCTCTTCATAGCTTTGTCATAGTGGCGGCAAAGACACAAGACATGTGTTGCATGACAGAATTTCACACCTGCTGAAATGCTGAGACATTGTGAGACTGTGTTGAAACCTGTCATGGATTAAGTGTTGATTGACTAACTGTTGGATAACGTAATGGCAGTAACGTTGACTGTGCATATCTGTCAACGTATTGTGACTCATAGGGGCTGAGAAATAACTCCGTCAGGTGGGCCATCTGTGTCTACGAAAATGAGCAAACAAAGGCAAACATCTGCAAATCTTTTGAAAGAGTTTTTTGTTTGCCTTGAGTTCGCCACAAACATTTGCGAACACACACACGCAAACAGTCTGAGGAGGTAGTTCAAAACATACATGGACACTGGACTAAGGGTTATAGTTTGAATCAAACA
>NC_045158.1:21364920-21379920 GCF_900700415.2 Clupea harengus | reverse complement strand
AGGGGATTTAGTCATTTACACATTTACAGTGTGTGTGTGTGTGTGTGTGTGTGTGTGTGTGTGTGTGAGTGTGTGTGTGTGTGTCTTGTCACATGAGCATGCACGCCTGGTTTCAAGATGGAACACGCCCGCGGAGAGAGATGTTCTGCCTCATTGTGTGCCTGTGTGTTTACTTCACTGTCTGTCTGGCAAAGCGCGGTGGCACAACACAGGCAGGAGCTGGTCAGGAGACAAACAGAACACACAACAAGACGGATGGAGGGTTCCTGAACACCTGTGTCTACACTGCTGACATATCCCTTCTTTGTGGAGGAAGGATGGCACAAAAGGAAGGACAAACAGTACGGAGTGTTTTGGATCTTTTTTTTTAATCACAATGCCACACCTTGAAAAGCAAGATTATCCTGCTTATACACATCACACGCATACATGCACGCACGCATGCACGCACGCACGCACACACACACACACCCACACACATGCAGACTCTCACTCACAGACTCTCATATATTCATAGACAGTGGAACTGTTCATATGGAGAGCGAGAACCACCAACTTCATCAGCACTTGTAAAGGAGTTATCTTTTTAGGTCAGCACTAGATCCATGCTGCAGAGGCTGCATGCGAGAGAGACACGAGGATAAAAAGCCTCTCGCTCCCAATCATCTCCAAATAGTAAAATAATCATCATCTTTCCCTGCTTACGTAATGAGTGCCCATTATGCAATCTTGTGTGCAGTTCTTGAAGAAACCATGCGTTTATAAGCAGAAGCTGCTGGGCCACAAACTATGCCAGATTGGGCTTTTCATCATTATTCTGCTATCTGATGACGCTGGTAAGGAAGGAACTTCAGGACTGACCAGAGTGCCAGAGACTGGAGTAAAGAGAGAAGAGAGAGATGGAAAGAAAGAAAGAAAGAAAGACCTTTTGAGGTCTGACAAAAGGATTTGGGTGAATATGTGTGTGTGGAAGAAGAAAGCTGTTCTGAAATCAAAGCTCTGGTCTTACATTAAAAATGACCTGATTTAATGTTACGAACACACTGAAACAAGAAATGAAATTAAGTCAAAATAAAATAAACCAGCAGACTAGAAAGTTCCCGTTTCTGTATTGTTTCTGTGTGCCACATGGAAGCGGATAGGTTCATTTTAATAGAAGGGCGGAAAAAAAATTAAAGCCTGTGTTCAAAAAAGCGGATGGTTTTCAAAATATTATTTGAAAAATAATACCAGTGCTTTGATCCATCCGATTTTTTATTAACATTCATAATCTCCCCAGACACTGATAAATCGCCGGGGAGACAGTGCTGGCGGTTCTACTGAGAGAACAGTGGAACAGTGGCTCTCTGGCCTTCCTCCTGTAAAAAAAACTATACTCTGAATACATACCTAGATGGATTGATCACTTTCTTTCCTTTTTTATTTAACTGTTTAACTATATTATTTAACTGTGTGCGGGAATGTTTTCAGAGTCATAAGTGTGTGCTATGCTCAAACTGTCATGAGAACATTGAAGAGAATCTCGAGATTGAATAGGCTGGTATACTCTTGTTAAGTACAATCTAATATCCTTAAAAGTGCTAATTAAAATGGAGTGTACAATCTTAGTCAAAGTCTTTTATGTTTTCATTCTGGTACTGATCTTGCTACTGATCTTGTACTTCTACAGAGGAGCAGCTATGTGCTCACTGAATGCTCAAGACTCAAGTAATAAACGCTGTGATGAAACAATCCAAGCAAACCACTTTTGCATGGCTGATGAGACAGACCCAATCTGACCCCCCCCCCCCCCCCCCCCCCCCCCCCCCCCCGATAACAACCCCGCAGTGCAAACCTGGAGCCTTCCCAGGATGCATAGAGCCGGGACCCTTACAATTAAACGCAGCTAATCTTGTGGAGGCCCGGGCCCAAGTCTGGCAGCAGCCAAAAGTCTCTAATCCGGCGCTCCAGCATGTCAGTGGTGGCTTTCCTGGGAACAAGCTCTTTTATGCCGGGGCCTCTGTACTGTGTGCTTACGGAGGCTTACGGCTAACCATAACCCAGCCTCTTCCTAATTAGAAGAATATCCATCTCAAACAAACAAAGCACGGGGGTAAGCTCTGGTTGTGGTTGGTGCCTGTTGTGCTTACACACACACACACACACACACACACACAGAGGGAGAGAGAGAAGGAGAGAGAGAGAGAGAGAGACTCTTATACACAAACATACACCCTAGCGAAAAAAAGTAAAAAAAATGCCATCACACTTGCTAATTCTTCTAGAGTGAGTGCCTTGCCAAGCAGCTGGAGATTCATCTATTGATGCTGTGCAGTTATTAGAAGCTTTGAAAAACCTGCTCAGAACAATGCTGCCCTTTGTTCCCCTATCCCACAATGGTCTGCAATCTCTGCCTGTGTGTCATTTCAATTGAGGAATTTCAACACTGATAAAGATTACTTTCAGCAATCGCACCATACACTGTGATAAACCAAACCTTTGATATTTGCTTTCTTTCTCATTTCTCATCTGTTATCTCCCAGCTTTGTTCACATGTAAGGCGACGCATACAAAACAAACAACTGAAGTTAGTTTCTCAACATTTAAAACTAGAAAGCTTTATTCATTTCTTATAAAATATCAATATATACAATGCATTGTGCTAAAAAAGAGCGAGAAACAGGGGTAGGTGGGGGTCAAAACAAAGGAAGGATTCACTGTACAAAAAAACAAACATCTAAAACAAAACAGAACAAAACAAAACGAAACGAAACATCCAACGCGTCTCTCGTCTCCTTTGTTTTGTAAAATCTAGTGCTTGTTTGATTTAGTTTGCAGTCTGGGTACACTTTGGCCACAGGCAGTAGGCGTCCATGTGCAAGTGAAGGACCCCTGTGATTTTAGTCGTACGTCCCCATTTGCAGCTGGACTGAGAGACACCGTCTGTGTGTGTGACACTGTCTCTGGCACAGAGGAGACACAATCTTTATGACCCCTCAATCCATAACATCTGAATAGCTATCATATCTGAACTATGTGTATAGTGCTAAACAGCTCCTCTCACAATAATATCAATGGCACAGTATTCCAGAAGGGCCTTACCAACACATCCCAGAGACAGACTGGTCCCCTTTTGTCCCCTTTGATTTCAGTGTCTTTCTATCGCTTTATGTCTTTCATAAAATCCATCAATGCTGTGACTGCATTAAGGTAGTGGGGGCAGCAGTAAGAAGGGTTAAACTGTCTTCTAGGCATCGTAGAGAAGTATATCATTCCAGTCAGTTTTTTGTTTACTGTGAGTTATCATAAAAAACACAATAAATACGAAACAGTGTGTGTTCCTTTCAGAGGTCCCAAGGTAAACTGAGGAAACTGATTAGAGGCAAGAGCTTGCAGGGTGTGTATGCATGTGTGTGAGTGTGTGTGTGTGTGGGTGGGGTCAGACGCAGGTAGCTGGGGGTCCTGTGCTCATGGGGGGCTCATATTTACCGGCATGGCCCTTGAGCGTGGGAGGCTGAGGCTTGAGGTAGCGTCCGCCGCCGGTGAAGACACAGGCAGCCTTCCGGCGCGTGCGCTTGCGCAGCTTGCGGCTAAACAGGCCCTGCCAGGACTGCAGCGTCTTGGAGGTCCACACCCACATGCCGCTGGTGATGCCCACCACGAGCTGCATGAACACCTTCACCATGAAGATCTCCACCGCCGGGATGGAGCTCCGCAGCAGGCACTCGCCGCCCTCCTCGCCCGAACCTCCGCCCTGCAGCTGGGACGACGATGACGACAGAGATGAGGATGATGATGATGATGACGACGATGACGACGACGAGCCTCCACCTTCTAGGCACTTCTGCTCTATAGCCAGCGTCCTCCAGTGCGCCATGTTGAGCCGCTCGTAGAAGTAGCACGCGATGACGCAGGTGGCGGGCACGGTGTAGAGCACGGAGAAGACGCCGATGCGCACCATGAGGCGCTCCAGCTTGTGCGTGTTCTCGCCGCCGGTGCGCATGACGCGGCGGATGTGGAAGAGCGCCACGAAGCCCGAGAGCAGGAAGCAGGTGCCCGCCGCCAGGTAGCAGGCCAGCGGCGCCAGCACGAAGGCCGTCAGCGCCTCGGCGTCCATGCTGCCCACGTAGCACAGGCCCGTCAGCTCGTCCCCTGCCACCTTCCTCATGGTGAGGATGAGGATGGTCTTGAGCGCCGGCACGGCCCACGCCGCCAGGTGGAAGTAGGAGCTGTGCGCCTCGATGGCCTCGTGACCCCACTTCTTGCCGGCGGCCAGGAACCAGGTGAGGGTGAGGATCACCCACCAGATGGAGCTGGCCATGCCGAAGTAGTAGAGCACCAGGAAGACCACCGTGCAGCCCGTGCTCTCCAGGCCCTCCTGGATGATGTACGGGACTCCGGCGTCGCTGTCGCAGGCCACGCTGTCGGAGCCCACGGACAGGCGCACCAGGAAGCCCAGCGAGTAGACGCAGTAGGACATGGAGAGGAAGATGATGGGCCGCTCTGGGTAGCGGAAGCGCTGCGGGTCCACCAGGAAGGTGAGTACGGTGAAGGCGGAGGAGGCGAAGCAGAGCACCGACCAGGCCGCCATCCAGCCCGCCGCGAAGCGCTTGTCGGTGCGGCTCCAGTAGACGTCCACGCGCGGGGAGCAGCGGGGCGCGCACGAGCCGCTCTTCTGGACGTAGTGGAACTTGCGCGGGTCGCCGCCTCCGCACGCCGTGGCCTCGCGGCCCCCCTCCAACACGTCTTTGCCCGCGGGGATGCGCCCGCTCCCGCTGGACCCTGTCACGCCACCGCCACCACCACCGCCACCTCCTCCTCCACTCACTCCTCCTCCTCCTCCTCCTCCTCCTAGGCTGCTGCTGGGCCTCTTGGGCTGGAAGTCAGACAGCTCGTCTGAGCCGTTGTTGGGGGCCTCCATGCACAGGTGGTTGGGGTCATTCTTGGTGGGCAGCCGGGAGCAGTCCAGCGAGTCGGGCCAGTGGAAGTTGAACTTCTCCATGATGGGCGAGCACTTCTGCTGGGCCTGCTCGCACATCACGCGGCACGAGGGGATGGGCATGGACACCTTCTCCGAGCACATGGGCGCGTAGAGCGAGCACAGGAAGAAGCGCAGGTGGCTGTGGCAGCCCACCTGGATGAGCGGCGCGAACTCGTGCAGCTTGATCGCCGCCTCGTTCTGGTCCTCGTGGCCCATCAGGTTGGGCATGACCGTGAGGTTGTAGCCGATGTCCTTGCACATAGGGATGGCAATCTTCTGGCAGCGGCCCTCCCCCGGCTGCTCCGGGTCCAGGGAGCTGATGACGGAGCTGAGGGCAGCCCTGCACGCCAGCAACAGGCAAAGAAAAGTCATCTTACTGGATGAGACTGTCATTGTTTCTCCTTCAACACACTAAACTCATTAAAATTGACCAATGCACCATGAACTAGGACATTTGCTTTTCGGAATTCCGAGATACGATCATGTACAATCCCTGTTTAATGTTCCACACGATTGGTTCCCCGAAAGGCAATGTCAAGTATCGGTAATATTAGTGAACTTGAGCGTCCCGAAGCAGAATCACAACTTCGATTTAAATAAAGTCAAATCTATTGCCATTGTGTTCCCCAAAAGAAGGTAAAAGTATTCCAAGGAAAAAGACAAGTTAAGTCCTGGGATTTTCATATCATTTCAGAGATAACGTGCACTCCGTGTTAACGGATCCTGAAAATCCGTTCACGCAAGTCATTCAAGAGCATAATCAAAGGTCCATAAGAAAAGAACTGTATTGTAATTCCACGAAAACAGAGAGGGTTGTGAAGTAACGGTTACAAATTCTTCCTTTCTACACAGACATCCGCGAAGAGTCGTTTTCCCCGGCAAAAGGCACTTCTCTGCTTCTGATCACGGCTCTTGCGCACGGTTACCACGAGACGAAGTAAACTGAAGTATCTCCACACAACTGCATTGCTGTAAACCGAGTCGCCGTGTTGTGCAGTTTCAGCTCAGCCTGCTACGAACAATTCGTTATGAACATTTTATAACTTTAAAAGAAACCGCGGCAGTGCAAACCACCAAGAGTGGCTCCGCTAAACAGACTTTAGAGTTGTGAGCTGCTGTGAAAACTGGGCGCTGTGCAGTCGCTGTCGTCCTGAACTAACCTGCCAAAAGATCCGCCTTCAAAGACAGCTACTTTGCATAAGAAAGATGAAACTGACACGGTGATTATTTCCAATTCGTGCGGAGCAGCCTGCAGACCTCCAAAACCCCAAACAACTATTTACTTCAAGATCACAAGGAAACTCACTGGGGCCATTTGTTCATTTTCCGTCGAAAACTTTCTCTCGACCTGGAGAAGTGTCAGGTTTTTAACGCATCTGCGACCCAGGTAGAGGAGCCAAACGTTGCCTCCGACAACCAACAGGATTCTAAGCGCTCCCATCGAGTCTTGCCCCTTTCTTCAACACAACTGCCGATTTACACGGTTCGGGCATTGTGTAAGTGGAGTGAGAGGAAGGGGAGTTTTTATTCCCCAAATACCCCTTTTTCTCCATTGTTGCCGGAGAGACATAGACCCAGCCCGCTGGACCCTTGCTTAGTATAGTCTCTTGCCATCGGGCGACACAACGCGACCGCACATTCATGTGAATTCATATGAGTGTTTTCAGCTCAACAAATAGGGGCTGTTTACATTTCGACTCGGGCTAATCGATTACGTTGGGAGTTTAGGGAGTCAACTTTTGGACTTAAAAACAAACAATTAAAAACTGACGTTTTTTTTTTGGTCAAACAGGCTTATGTTTAATTTGGTATTTAGAGAACTGCTATGAGATCAAACGCCATTAAAAAGTGAAGAGGAACACAAACACACAAATAAAAATACTCGTAGGCCTAAAAATCAGTACAAATTCAGAAAATGCATGTAACGGTTTTCTAATTTTTGTAAATTTGTATACAAAAGCAGAATATTTGCTGTACAATAGAATGTATAATCACACATCACTATGTCAGGGTTGTCCCTTGATTTACTGATCTGGGCACATAAGCCAGTTCTGCTGCCTCCAGCCTGGCTAGAACAAACCAGCAGTTGTATGATATTTATTCTTGCTTAATATCACATAATTGCATAATTTGCTGTGATTTATGCCTGTTTAAAAAGTTGGCAACCTTTTCTGCCTTGCCTACGCACATTAGGCATGTCAACACAGTGGATGGATTGTACCATAAATTCAACAAGACTGAATATTAAATGGAGTGGTGGCCTCCTCCCAAAGGCCTTATACACGACCCAGCAGAAATGTATTAGGTGGTGGGTGTGTGGTGGGTTTGGGGTGGGGATTCAGTGGCAGTCATTCTGACATGAAAGGGATTCCTAACCTATAGCAGACCCCCCCCACACTACCACCCAATTGGCTTTCCATCGTAAATTCACACATCTAGATGAAGGGAACATGCCTGCAGGGTAAAGAAAGAGAGAGAGAGAGAGAGAGAGAGAGAGAGAGAGAAAGACAAAAGAGAGTGATATGCAGACAAAGCTGCTTCAGTCTGGTGGCTTAGTTGTCTGCCTCGGTCTCACCCCGTCTGGTACCCCTCTGTGCCCATGCCAGGCTCTCAATCTGCTCCCAGGGCATCACCCCAACGCCCTCGGAGTCTCACTGTGCCCCCTATAAGCGTGCGCCAACCTCATTGAAAACGACAAACTGTGTGTGTGTGTCTGTGTATGTTTGTGTCTCTCTGTGTGTGTGTATGTGTGTGTCTGTGTGTGTGTGTGTGAAGTAACCAGGGGGTCGAAGGGGGTGGGGGGTGGTGGTGGTGGTGGGGGGGGTGGTGTGTGGTGTGGTGATGAGCTGGCGTGTCTGTCTCATCCTCCCCAGGGAAAATTTGATGTAAAGCGTATGAAGGGAGTTCACGCCCTGAATGTTTGTGATTATTTCCCAACGCGATGAAGTAAACGCCCCGTTCATCGTAAGGAAGTGTGGGAGTTGGAGCGTATGGGGAGTAGAAGCACAACACAATTCATTTAAGATTTTTTGCAGTTTCACTTAGCAGTGAGGAATCCATTTTAAGTTGTAAATGGAACCATGTTGAAATTCAGACCTCAACTCAATATGGAAAAAGATGCAATACTGAAGCCAGTATTAATATCAGTTTGGTATTGATTCTTCACTTACGTCTACAGGCAAACACTAGAACTCAGTGACATTATAACTACAGTGCAAAATCAGGTTGCAGAAAAAAAAAGGCTAGATCAGAAAGTATCAACATGGCAGGAAGGCCTGTCCAAAGACAATACATTCCCCAGTGTGGATATACGAAGAAACATTGATATGTTTATACTGGCATTATGGCGCAGTCCGTGAAGGATAGAGTGCCTTACAACCAACTGTTCATCATGAATCACCATCCAGTCACCTCACCCAGGCCCAGTTCAGTGCTATAGTCCTTCCTCACATACTCACCTCACCCAGGCCTGAGGCTATACTACAGTCCTTCCTCACATACTCATCTTACCCAGGCCCAGCTCAGTGCTACAGTCCTTCCTCACATACTCACCTCACCCAGGCCCAGCTCAGTGTTACTGTCTTTCCTCACATACTCATCTCACCCAGCTCAGTGTTACTGTCCTTCCTCACATACTCACCTCACCCAGGCCCAGCTCAGTGCTACAGTCCTTCCTCACATACTCACCTCACCCAGCTCAGTGCTACAGTCCTTCCTCACATACTCACCTCACCCAGCTCAGTGCTACAGTCCTTCCTCACATACTCACCTCACCCAGCTCAGTGCTACAGTCCTTCCTCACATACTCATCTCACCCAGGCCCAGCTCAGTGCTACAGTCCTTCCTCACATACTCACCTCACCCAGGCCCAGCTCAGTGTTACTGTCCTTCCTCACATACTCATCTCACCCAGCTCAGTGCTACAGTCCTTCCTCACATACTCACCTCACCCAGGCCCAGCTCAGTGCTACAGTCCTTCCTCACATACTCACCTCACCTACTCACCTCACCTACCTGGAATTTGTTCTGATGTATAGGTGCATACAGTAAACATAAAAACATACAAACACAGTTTGTATGTTTCACCCAGGCCCAGCTCAGTGTTACTGTCCTTCCTCACATACTCATCTCACCCAGCTCAGTGCTACAGTCCTTCCTCACATACTCATCTCACCCAGCTCAGTGCTACAGTCCTTCCTCACATACTCACCTCACCCAGCTCAGTGCTACAGTCCTTCCTCACATACTCATCTCACCCTGGCCTGACTCCATACTGCTGTCCTTCCTCACAAACTCACCTACGGCTCTGTATGGCTGTCCCAGCCGAGTGCAGGGAAAACAGTGCGAGGGTAAACAGAGTTTTTGACACTTTAGATAAACATTTTACAAATCAGGTATGATGAATTTAAATAGTCAATGGTACAGCCGTGTTGTTAAACGTTTGTAACAGTTTTCTAGTTGGGATTAAGGTGTCTCAATGATGCTTGAGTTGTAATATTGGTACATACCAACAGTATTTCCCCATGTAATTGCTTGTTTATATATTAATAATTAATGAAAGATGAATAGAAATAACATTACATAAATGTAAGTATTTCAGGTTGAAGTGTTCACAGTGTTCAGGGGGCAGAAAGGTCCAGAGGCAGAGGATCTCTTGGCCTCAGCTGCACGTTGATCACTGTTTGTGTGAAGCCTGAGGTGTGAGGAGGAGAGACATTCCGGGGCTTCCTCCAGTGTTTGTTAGCAACACTTCTCTCCTGAAGTGCCAGCTACTTGACCCAAGAGAGAAGACACATACACACACACACAGGTTCAGAGTGGCAAGCTTTCAGCACCATGAGAGGAACGAGGTTTTGGAGGGTGTGCGTGCGTATGTGTTGTGTGTGTGTGTGTGTGTGTGTGTGTGTGTGTGCGTTGTGTGTGTGTGTGTACGTGTGAGTGTATACGTTATGAAAGAACACCATGTGATCAAAGAGTGTGTGCTGTAGTCTAAGTGCAAACACGGAGGCTGTCTTGTGCACCTGACGAAACATTTCAGCAGGCGCTCAACGTGCCTCACCTGACAGTGTAAACACAACTTAAGCCTACACGGGGATCTCATCCCTAAACTTAAACCCCCACAGCACTGATCTGCTCAAGGGCTCATGCAGTAAGCGCTGGGCCTAATCTGTTTGTTTTGGGTCATACCTACTAAGATGTTTTGAAAACAATGTTTCTCCTTTTGCGTTTTCAAAGAAAGATTTGCCTCCGCATAACAACGTTTTGAAAGCTCCTACGCATCCAGAAACAAGTGAAAATGCTTGTAAGGTCGTTTTAAAATCACATATCTTGCATAACCTACGCCGCGAGTTGTTGGCCTACAACTAAACAAGATGATCAAAGCAATGACACTATGAGATGAGATAATTCCTATAAAATGTATATTTTTCAACATAAAAAAAATATTAGTTTGGGTGAACAGAATTCCCCAGTGAAGTGACACTGAAGCTGAAAGTTGCTAGGCAACATGTCAAAGAGCCATCTACCTAAGACAAACAATTGATTAGGCGTGTTCCAGTAGCTTAACTGGTAGGGCAAGGTGGTAATATTAGCAATAGCTTTGGGAAAAAGTGTGTCTGCTAATTAAATACTGGGTGAAATTGGGTGAACAGAATGTCCCCAGTGAAGGGGTTACATTTTCAAAAGTCTCCGCTGTAAAACCTGTTTTCAAATATATGCGTTTTCAGGCACCTGAAAACACCATTGTTGCAAAGAAAACACAACAAAACTCAGTTTTCATCATGTTTGGTGCATTTCAGATTGACAGATTACTATGTCGGCAACAGTTTTTCATGCCAGGACAAAGCCTAGTCATGTTCCATTGAGCATGTCAGGAGGGAGTCTACACTATAAATGCAGTGAAGTTCAACACTGAACTTGATCCTTCGCCAGCAAAGAGTGGTCCCCAAGTCCAGTCTTCATCACTGGGGCACTATGGGTGTTGGAAGTTCCTCAGTGTCTCTAAATCCCAAATAGGTGGTGTGTGTGTGTGTGTGAGCCACCCTATACGGAAACATCATGTGTAATACCCTTGGTCTTTAGGGGGTATTGTGTGTGCTGAGAATCTTGTGTGTTCCTCTGCATCACTGCAGACTGGGAGAGAGAACAGAGCAGAGCAGAGTGGAGAACAGAAAGCTTCTCATGTTACCTTGTAAAAATGTCCCAGTCTTAGAATTTATTCCCCTAGACACTTTTTGCGCTGGGATCGCAGGGTGAAATTGGGATCAGGAGCAAACAGGGATGCTTTTAGAGCCGTTTTACGACTGTCTGCTCCAGCTCTTCAAAATATTTAAGAAATGTGTGCAGGCCTGTGACATGGACATGTGGAGTAAGTCTGTGTGTGTGTGTGTGTGTGTGTGTGTGTGTGTGTGTGTGTGGCTGTGTGTAACATGTTAGGATTAAGAGAGAATGTGTTAGTCGTTACTCATACTTCCCTCACACACTGTCCTGCTCTCTCATGCAGCCTGTCATATGTGTGTGTGTGTGTGTGCGTCTCTCTCTCTCTGTGTGTGTGTGTGTGTGTGTGTGGCTGTGTGTAACATGTTAGGATTAAGAGAGAATGTGTTAGTCGTTACTCATACTTCCCTCACACACTGTCCTGCTCTCTCATGCAGCCTGTCATATTTCTTACACACACAATCAAACTGTCACAAACTGTCCAACCTCTTTCACACACAGTAGAGCTCATTCTAAACCTACAATAATGTGTATGATACATGCAATAATGTGTATGATACAGTACATGCTATTATGTGTTTGATATATGCTATTATGTGTGGTAAGTAGTGCGTACCAGTGCTTTTGAACTCTTAAAAGTAGTGATACATATGTTAATGCTGCTATATATAATACAAATAAGTACAGTAATATGGCTAAGGTATGTGTAGTATAATATGGTTAAGGTATGTGTAGTATATTATGGTTAAGGTATGTGTAGTATAATTTGGCTAAGGTAAGTATTGTATGGCTAAGGTAAGTATTGTATGGCTAAGGTACAGTATGTGTAGTATAATATGGCTAAAGTTGTGAAGTTATAAGGTTGTTAAAAAAAAGAAAGACATGTAAAAAGTTCCAGTATGTGTGGAGTTTTGCAGGAAGAGAGGCTGGATGAATGTTTGTATGTTTTTTACAGCAGTGTCTAACTTTGCTTAGATGTCTGTGGCTCTCTTAATGATGAGCAAGTTGTAATGTTGACAAAGCATACAGTAATATCACATAACCAGTGTGTGAGAATATCTAAGTGAGTGTGTATGTGTGACAGTATGTCTATATAGGTGTGTGTGTGTGTAGGAGCTTGTGTGCGCATGTTTTGTATATGTGTTTGTGTGAGTGTGTGTGTTGTGTATGTGTGTGTGTGTGTGTGTCTGTCTGTGTTTCTGCATTTGTGTGAGCGTTCATGTGTGTGAGGCATCTGGCCTTATTAGTTATCTGATGGGTAGGCTGATGAAAAGAATGGAGACTGATCTAGCAGTGCAATTTAATGGGAATACAGAGATGTTACAGGCCCCCAAATGTCTTTCTTCTCCTTATCTCTACATCTCTCTCTCTCTCTCTCTCTCTCTCTCTCTCTCTCTCTCTGTCTTCCTCTCTTTCTGTTTCATCACACTCTCTCCATCTCTCTCTCTCTATCATCTCTTTCTTTCAGTTTCTTTCTCTGTCTCATCTCCCTCTTTCTATTTCTGTGTGTGTGTTTGTGTCTCATCATGCTCTCTCCATCTCTCTCTCACTTTCTCTGTGTGTGTCTGTGTGTGTATGTGTGTGTGTGTATGTCTCATCATGCTCTCTCCATCTCTCTCTCATTTTCTCTGTGTGTGTATGTGTGTGTGTGTGTGTGTGTCTCATCATGCTCTCTCCATCTCTCTCTCACTTTCTCTGTGTGTATGTGTGTGTGTGTGTGTGTGTCTCATCATGCTCTCTCAATCTCTCTCTCTTACTTTGTTTGTCTTAACTCTCTTTCCCCATGTCTCTTTCTTTCTGTGCTATGTCTCTCTTCGCTCTCTGTCATTCTCTCCCATGTCATGACTCTCCAACTCTCTCTCTCTCTCTCTCTCCCTCTCTCTCTCTCTGTCTCTATAACTCTCTCTGCTCTTTCATGCTTGTTTTGCTGGTCATGATGATATCTCTTTGTGATGAAGAAGAATGGCCAGAGATGGCGTGCCGCTTCGAATAGGAGAATCAGCCGCTTCACACACAGTGATACTCTGCTCCCAGTTCAGCTGTACATATGTATGTATGTATGTATGTATGTATCTATCTATCTATCTATCTATCTATATATATATATCTGTCTATCTATCTATCTTTTTTATCTATCTATCTATCTATCTGTCTATCTATCTATGTATCTATCTATATATCTATCTATCTATTTATCTCTATATATATATCTGTCTATCTATCTATCTATCTATCTATCTATCTATCTATCTATCTATCTATCTATCTATCTAAATGTATTGAAGTGACTATTGCTACGGAAGTCCATGGCAATGAGATTGGCACTATTGCTACAGATCCATAATTAATGAATGGTCTGCACCCTGTTATGAGTCGTCATGCCCAGGTTGGTATAAAGGGCATTGATGCCGCACAAACAGTCGACCTGGGTTTGAGTCCTGGTCAATGTACGTCGCTTCGGACAAAACTTGCGCTAAATACTTTACTTTTACCTTTACCTTTAATCAATTTATGTTGCCACAAAGTTACTGACTAACATACGGCCAACCCTGACTAAGCCGCGTCATAGAGGCACGCCTACAGGGGCCATTAGGCCACACACAGACAAGCTAACATACAACCCACCATCCAGCTGCACCACACACACACACACACACACACAACACACACACACACACACACACACCACACACACACACACACACACAAACACCTTTCCAGTGTATCTTCACACATGTCACACAAAACAAACACACCCCTACACACACAGGCGCACACACTACACTCACAAAAACTTCATTGCATCTCCCCAGCCCTGCAAAAAACGGCTTGATCCCGCCTCCATCGCGGCAGAAATCAGAGAAAGCAGGCTAGATAATTCTGTAACTAATAAGAGTGAAAGGGAGCCCCTTTGATGGCTCAGGCCTCTGAAAAGATATTTCATTTTTTTCTCTCCCTCTCTTTCTCTCTCTCTCTCTCTCTGTCTCTCTCTCTCCTTGTGTGTGTGGGATTTGGGGCTGCGCGCGGGTGTATGGCGCTCTCGCCCGCTCCCCTGCTGTTTGGGCTTCGGCTGCTCGCTGCAGACCCCCCCCACCCCCCCGCCCCCCTCCGGCTGATGTTATGGAGAATGGGTGGAATTTTATGGCTGTCTTCTCCCCCGGCCCCTCATTTCTCCTTTGTTCCCCTTTGAAGAATGACTTTAGACGTTTTATTTACATATTTAACCATGGATGAAAGGAGAGAAGGACTTACGAGAGAAAGAGAGCATATATATATAAATATAAATATAAATATAAATATAAATATCAAGCTGCCTGGGTCCTTGTGGGAATTCTGATAAGTTTTAAATGAAAGAAAATCTTATTAGTTGTTTTATTTTATTTTGTTTGTTGTGAGTGGGGGTTGCTTGTGTTTTTTCTCTGTTGTGTGTGTGTGTGTGTGTGTGCGCGCGCAAAGCCTTAACGTCTTGCTGTGAGGGGATGAGCCGTTAGTGAGTTTCAAACAGAGACGATAACCATCCCACAGACAGCAATGATCCGATCAAAGACGCCTTGATTGATAAGCAAGATGAAAAAAAACACATACACACGCAACAGAACAGACGCCACCAAAACTACCATGAGAACCATTTACACAAGTCAATCATGATTTGCACAAGTCCACCATGATGGATACTATCTATCAAATAACAAATGATGTTCTCTCTTGGTCTCTTTCCCTCTCCCCCTGTCTCCCCCTGTCTCCCCCTGTCTGTCTGTCTGTCTCTCTCCCTCTCTCTTGCACACAGATTGCAATTTTGGGGCAATTCACTTCCCAAAACTCCG
>NC_045158.1:21352420-21359920 GCF_900700415.2 Clupea harengus | reverse complement strand
GCACACGCACACGCACACGCACACGCACACGCACACCCACACCCACATCCACACCCACACCCACACCCACACGCACATTTTTAAAGCCCACTTCATTCCTTCCTTCCTTCCTGTCTTCCACTCGCTCATTCTCTCACTCTCTCCTCAGCTCTCTCTCTCAGCCTCTTCTTTCGTCTGCGCTCTACAACGCGCTCACCCACTACCCCACAACGTCTTCCTCTTTCGCTCCAGCTGAACTGACTTGTGACTGCATTTGGCACCTGGGTCAAACAGACCCCACTGGAAAAAAAAAAACCTGTTTGAACAAACGTGAAATACCAATCGACTGTAGGCAACTGCAAGTTCTTAGAGGCTCTGGTAGAAGTAGTTTTATGCACCTGGTCAAACTGTCAGCTTGACCTTAGGCGAACGGTGAGTGGTTTTCAATGAAAAACGTGAACTTTAGTTTTGTCTGTAAAATGTTCAGAGCTATAAAGGATTGGCATGTAAGGTCAAATACATGGGCAGTAATGGGAATGGAAAAGGCTGCCGTTTTTCACAATGTTGTACAGGTCGTCTCGCAGGTCGTCTCGCAGGTCGTCTCGCAGGTCGTCTCGCAGGTCGTCGCAGGTCGTCTCGCAGGTCGTCTCGCAGGTCGTCTCGCAGGTCGTCTCGCAGGTCGTCTCGCAGGTCGTGACGTGAAAAAAAACGTGAACTTTAGTTTTGTCTGTAAAATGTTCAGAGCTATAAAGGATTGGTATGTAAGGTCAAATACATGGGCAGTAATGGGAATGGAAAAGGCTGCCGTTTTTCACAATGTTGTACAGGTCGTCTCACAGGTCGTCTCGCAGGTCGTCTCGCAGGTCGTCTCGCAGGTCGTCTCGCAGGTCGTCTCGCAGGTCGTCTCACAAGTCGTCTCACAGGTCGTCTCGCAGGTCGTCTCACAGGTCGTCTCACAGGTCGTCTCACAAGTCGTCTCGCAGGTCGTCTCGCAGGTCGTCTCACAGGTCGTCTCACAAGTCGTCTCGCAGGTCGTCTCGCAGGTCGTCTCGCAGGTCGTCTCGCAGGTCGTCTCGCAGGTCGTCTCACAGGTCGTCTCACAGGTTGTCTCACAAGTCGTCTCACTTCAAACAGGTCAAAACTTTTGGGGCACTTGCGCAAATACATTCATACATACATACACACGCACACACACAGACACACACACGCACACAAATACAGGCACACACACACACACACGCACACGCACACACACACACACATACACATACACACACAAACGCACGTGCACGCACACGTACACGTACACGTTCACGCACACGTACACGCACACGCACACGCGCACGCACGCGCACACACACACACACACACACACACACACACACACACACACACACACACACACACACACAGAGAGAAGTGCAGTACAGAAGTGTACTTCCATACTTCCAGAAGTACATGTGAATCAACCAAGTATATAAAACCTGCATTACAAACCCATATACCCAAACAGCACCATGTCTCCCCGGAGCAAGAGATCAGTGCACATTAAAAGCTGAGGTTAACACACTTTTAAATCATATTAAGTATCCCTTAAGCAACATTACTGTGACACTAACAATAATTGAACACAGCAGGTACTACTTGATGTATGTTAAAACTGGTGTTATTGGTTTGTTCAAAACTACTTTTGTACAGTCTTATGTCATTTAAGCGACACATCAAACCCTCATCTTTGGCATTTGACATTATTGATCATTTACTAAAAGGAAGGGAAGAATGTCTTCATGTCAAGTAATGCAACTAGCAACTAACGTGACCTGTGACCTGTGACCAGTGTTATCAAGAAAAGCATCATTTTGTGGCCACATTCTGGTGAGCACAGCTGTTAAAACATTCCCATACGGTACCATCACAGAGAAAGCAGACACTCTCAGTCTTTAAGTTGTTTATTTTACGAGTTTTTTTTAGATGAATGATTGCAATATTACTGAGGGTGCTTGTAAGGGCACTTGAGAGAAAATCTCTAATCTGGAGGGATTTCTCTCCCTTTTTTCCCCTTTCTCCTTCATCCATCCATCTCTCCTCTAATCCTTCTTTGAGTGGTTGTGCTGGAATCAGTGGTGTCTGAAGAGGAGGGTTGGAAGGGTGAGGGTAGAGAGGAGAAGAGAAGGAGAGAGAGAGGGAGGGAGGGGGGAAAAGGGGGACACCCCACTGGTTTTTGGCTCTGAGCTCCCATTCAGAAGGACAGCCTTCCTGAGCCATTCCCACACTCCTCACCGACTCACACACACACACACACACACACACACACACACACACACACACACACACACACACACACACACACACACACACACACACACACACACACATACACACACACAGACACACACTTCAGATAAATTAGATTAGACTCCTCTCCTTTCTCCTTAGTAGGACGATGGCCTTTTTTCTGCCATACTTCTCTGGACTTCCACTCCTCTACCTCTCCCAACAACAGAGAAACAAAACCTGAAACAGGTCCGCACACAACCTCAGGAGCATACACACACACACACACACACACACACACACACACACACACACACACATACACACACACACACACACACACACACACACACATAGACGTAAACAGACGCACACTTACATGTGAAACAAACACACATTTAAATCTGACTGGAGTTATTTCGATATGGAGAGATATCGTCCTCTCATCTGGTAGAGTGATAGAGTGTGTGTGTGAGAGAGAAGAGGTGTGTGTGTGTGTGTGAGATCTCATCTGGTAACTAAAACAGTTACCAGTTTATTTGTACACGTTAAGCCCATAGAGAAGACAGTGAGAGTGTGTGTGTGTGAGAGAGAAGCTGTGTGTGTTTTGTGTGTGTGTGTGTGTGTGTGTGTGTGTGTGTGTGTGTGAGAGAGAGAGAGAGAGAGAGAGAGAGAGAGAGAGAGAGAGAGAGAGAGAAAGTAGAATCATGAGTGGGAATATTTGGAATTGGTGAGAACTTGTCCAGCTGTGGCTTGCATGTTTGTTCCCAGGAGGGAGGAGAGGAGGGGTGGGGGGCTGAAAGAGAGAGAGAGAAACAGAGAGTGACTGAGAAAGAGATAGATAGAGATAGAGAGAGAGAAAGAGAGCAGTAGTTTATCAGTCGCTAACAGGATCTCTTTGTAGCAGCATCCTGGTCATTGTTTTTCATTCGCGTGCACACACACACACACACATACACACACTTATAGGCTTCTGTGCAAATGTGTGTGTGTCTTCTGAATCTGAATTGTTTTGAAATAGATGGGTTGAGATCATGTAGACAACACAACACATAAGAACACTAGAGGACGGCCGCGTCCAAACACTGTAGATCCCGTCCAAAAAATCAGTGAGCTGGCAGGTATGAATATAGCCCCTCATAAAGACTGATATATGAAGAGAAGAATAAGATGAGGAGGGTGGAGAGGTAGGAGAAAAGGCAGATTAAATGAAAGTCTTCAGGATAAGCTCTCCAAGCTAAGCTGCTTTCAGAGGTTCTGTGCTTTCAGCTTAACAATCAACCCTCCCGAGATGAGGGGACATCACCGAGGAGCCTAATCTACCTTCACCAGGAGTCATCAGGAATCCGCGTGCAGATGGGGAGAATATATATCATCAGCACAGCACAGCACACTGGGTTGGGGTGGGCAAATACGCTAACAACAACAGAGAATCACCAACACTTGATTACGCATAGCACATGGACACAAACAGGATAGCAGAAATACACGCTAACGTTAGCACAGACTCAAAACACAAAAACATTCGAACATTGGGCACATCATTAAATGTTGACTACAACATATACGCAAAGCATTATGGGGCGAAACACAACACACACACACACACACACACACACACACACACACACACACACACACCAGGAAGCGCACAACTCACCTTGCACGCTACAGTACATTTTCAACTGTAAAATGGTCACTGCTGTTAAAACACCAGGCAATGGGAATGTCTGACATTATTGGAGGTGCCATCTACACTACCACAGAATGTGCCATAACTTATTTGACCTTGCAAGCATTTAGTTGTGTGACCTGTGCGGTTTACACCAGTGTAGCATTATTTCCTAAAGTCAAGCTAAAGATGCCATTTATTGAACATGGAAGGGGCTGAGAGTAACTGGAAGAGAATGAGAGAGACAGAGCACTGTGGGTGGGACGGAGAGAGAGATGGAAAAAAAGAGTGAAGGAGAAGTTTTGGGGATTTTTTCTCTCTCTCCCAAAGTCCAAAATCCTCCTCCGAAACTTCCTCGCCGCAGCTCATTGTGCTCCGGAGCCGATCCGCTTGGCGGCAAATTGAGATCAAAGCCAAATTAGAGCTGACTCGTTCAAAGCCCGATAAAAAATGTGCCAGGCCGGCAGCAATATTCTCCCTTCTGATTCCTTCCTTCCTCCTCTCTCTCTCTCTCTCTATTTCTTTTCCTCACTCCCTCTCTTTCGCCCCTCTCCCTCCGTTTCCCTGGGACGTCTCCAGTTCTTTTGCAGACTGGGTGGAATCCTGCAGAGGAGCGAAGGAACGAGGAAACAAACGACTTTCCACAAAGCTCTCAATGACTCCCTGAGTGCCTGACTGACTAGAGTGTGTCAGTAGTTGGGGAACAGACCAGACATCTCAGCTCTAACATGCTGCGTTGTTCCTGCTGTGCCATCAAAAGCGGCTTTTGCAGTTTGTCTCACGCAAGACTTTGAGCTCAACACACATTACACACATTTTGCCACAGCGAAGCAGGACAGATACATTTTTTTGTATATGATTTGGATTGTCTTTAACGTCCTTAAAGGTTACATTTCTACTGATAAGCAACATTTTCTTTCTATAGAGGTTAATGAAACACTATACAGCAGGAAGAACAAAACGATGAACGCTAATCCTTCATGGCCTAGCAATCTCCTGGTTGTGTTGCGTAATTGATCAGCTCATGTAATGAGTGTTTATAGTGTCTCTATGAAGCTGGAAGGACATAGCGGCTTCTCTCTCTCTCTTGTGTTTTTGGCTAAATCGTTCCAGCTTTTTGATGTTCCTCTGTTCTGTAATTGGCCAGAGTTTCTCCCTGGACTATAGGGGGTGGGGGGGGGGGACGGACGGACACCAGGCGACAAAGAGCTCGGATGAAACTGTCTCCTTCTTGTCGTCATTAGATACGATTGGCCAAGGGAGGGTGGGAAAGGACAGACTCTTTTCATTTCTCTCTCTATATTTTCTTTTTCTCCCTCTCTCTATTCCATTTTTCCTCCCTTTCTTTCTCTCTTTCCTCCACTCTCTGTTCCTCTCTCGCTTTCTTTCATGATCTCTCTCTCTTTCTACGTCTTTCTCTCAACCTCTTTCCCTCTTCCTCTCTTTCTGTCCTTCCCCCTCTCACTCCCTCTCCCTCCCTCTCTCTCCCTCTCTCCTTCTCTCTCCCTCCCTCTGTCTCTCTTTGGTGTTGCTGTTTGGGTGTGAGACGTGCTGCCTCCTTTCATGCTGCCGCGTGTGGAGCGCGTCTCTCTGAAGTGTGTTTGGACGGGCCCGGGCACTGAAGGCCGCGCTGCACCGGTCATCACGCCTGCCACTGCAACAGTCAAATTACACAGAGAAAGAGAGAGAGGGAGAGAGAGAGAGAGAGGTAGATAGGGAGGGGGAAGAAATGTTGGAGAAAAGAGGGTGAGAGATATGAAAGAGAGAGAGAGAGAGAGAGAGAGAGAGAGAATTCACATTACTGGCATGGGGACATCGAGGGAGAGAGAAAAAGACAAGAGGAGACGCCAATGTATTATTGAGAGGCGTGATGTCAGCCAAAAGAGAAATGCCTGTAAAAGATCCATCTTCTTGGAGATACAACAAGTCCTTTCATACAGCAGAAGTTTGGTAATTATGTGCTATTAGGTGTGGCACACACACCGACACACCGACACACCGACACACACACACACACACACACACACACACACACACACACACACACACACACACACACACACACACACACACACACACACACACACACACACACACACATACCCACACACACACACACACACACACACACATACACACACACACACACACACACACACACACACACACACACACACACACACACACACACACACACACACACACATTCATACTCACACACACACACACACACAAGGCTCAGAGGTGTGAAGAGATGGTATAGGAGGGGAGGGGTGGGGTGACTCCGGGGGCAGAGGGGAATGGAATGGAGGGAGAGAGTGTGAGAGTCTGATGAACAACAGACAGAAGCTGACTATAGAATTAGAAGACAGGAAATTAACATTCCTACTCCTAGCAAAACTATGTCTTCATGGCAAACCTAGACTAGGAAGTAAATCAGAACATGCACATTTAGTTTGGTAGTGATCCAATACTGTGAGATAAACTATGGGCATAGGATGCACGTATTAATATCCCTTCAAATTAGTGTCAATGAGGTTCCCAGTAAAGTAGGAAGCGATGTTGTTATGCATTTTGTAGTTATGTAAGTGACTGGTAAACATTCACTCACTCAGCTAACACTTTTGTAGAAAGTGAGTTCATATGCAGTTAGGGAATAGGCTTTCATTCATTACCCCATTCCCACACACACCTAACGCCTTATATTTATCGTTGTTATGCTGTAATGGTGTCGTATGGGATTGGGAGCAAAACAGTGAAGTTGAACTGTTAATTGATCCCCTGGTGACCTGATGCAATGTTAAGAGTAATCTACTACCACGACTCCAGTAGGAATGTGAAACACAAGATTCCCATCTTTGAGAAGTGCAAGGGGGAGGACGGACTCCCCATTCATTCAATACATTGACATTAGAGTTAGCCCTTGTCCTATTGATGTCCCAGTATTTTTCTCAGGATTGTTTGATGTCTATGTGAAGCCATTTAACATCATCCACAACTTAAACCCAAGAATGTCTTTTATTGGTGAGCTGATTTCTAGAAATTACACTTTTCCTTTTTCTGCAGCAAATTGTGTTGCCTGGCTGTTATGGTTAGCTAGTTGCTATGCTACTTAACTAAATAATCTTAAACGGTTTAAATGGCAGAGTGCCCTATGCATGAAGTGATAGCTATTTATGTATGTAACATACACACCCTAACAACTGTTAAAATGACTCCCTAAGCTAGAGTTAGATAGCTAGGATAGCTAGATTAACTGGCATGAGACCTTGCATGCTTTACATGTCGTACGGAGGTTTGCGCTCCGTAGTATTCTAGTCAGGTGGGAATACACGACACCCATGGCTTTACTGTTATGGAAAACCGAATGATAATGGAATGTTGCTGTCAATCCCATTTAGTTTTTTTTTGCAAATGTGTTTATTGATGGAAATTGGTGGTATACAGAGAGTAAAATGGGAGGCATTAATGGTACAATCTCCATGTTTTCTTTTTTCTTTTTTAAAATCAATCAACAACAATAACCCAATTAGTTTTTTTATCTGAGACATTAACTGGTTTTGTATGTGAAAGGG
>NC_045158.1:21297420-21337420 GCF_900700415.2 Clupea harengus | reverse complement strand
ACATAAAAAAGATAACCACCTTCAACATGAAGCATTTGGTAGATTCAGATCTGATTTAGATCTGATTTTTTTTTTTACTTTTTTTTTTTTTACTTTTTTTTTTTTTTAATCTCAGCACCCCCCCATTCTTCCCTCCCTCCCTCCCTCCTTGCCACTCTCTCTCTCTCTCTCTCTCTCTCTCTCTCTCTCTCTCTTTCTCTCTCTCTCCCTCTCTCTCACTCTCTCTCCCCCCTCCCACCATCTCTCCTCTCTCTGTTTCTCTTTTTAAGTTAGCCTTGAAGTTGGTTTCTCGTCAGTCAGTCACAAAGCGGGGCTTCTATTGACTGGTTCCAGGGAGAGTATTGACGGCTCCATAATTTGGGCAGGGGAACAGTGCTGAGCCCACCCCCCGCTGGGCTCAGCATGGCAGTGCAGGCAGTGGGGGGGGGAGGCCCCTATTTTATTAGCCTGGGAGAAACGGATCCCGCTGTTCTTCAGCATCGCTGCTCTCGCGCTCTCACCCACCCCCGTCCACTGATCTCTGTCACACACAGGAAAGTAAAGAGAGAGAGGGAGAGAGAAAGAGAAAGAGAGAGAGAGAGAGAGAGAGAGAGAGAGAGAGGGAGAGAAAAACAGTGTGTGAGAGTGAAACAATGCTCTGCATCTGCACGTCAGTACTGCTACTCTCTCTCTCTCTCTCTTTCATGTTTTCTTTTTTTTTATGCAAATGCATCACCAGCATGAAAAGGTAAAAATCTCTCCACAACTTATGAAAGAAGCACAAGCCAGTATAAAACAAGTTATGTTGAACATACAATGAGGAAAGAGACAGGACAAGTGAATATACAATCACTGTATAATCTCTCTTTTTTCATCCTCTCTCTCTCTCTCTCTTTTTCTATATCCATGTTTCATTTTCTTGACACGGTGAGTATCCCATTGACCTACGAGAGTTAAAACAGGGAGTAAACCCTTCAAACAGCAGACACAGTGGAAATTCTTTTTTTTTAACAGTTGCAATGACAATCTTCAGTGTGTGTGTGTGTGTTTCAGAAGTGCTATGTACATTCTAAAGTGTCTCCCTGTGTGTGTATTTTTAAATCTTGAGTGTGTTCTTAAGTGTGGCCCCTTTGCTGATGGAGAATTAGTGCCCACAAATTCCCTGATAACAGCTGCTACCACACACGCAGAAACACACACACACACACGCAGACACACACGCGCTAGGGCTGGGCGGTATGACGGTATATACCGTGCAACGGTAGAAATGTGTCTACCGGGAGAGATTTGGCCATACCGTTTCAACCGCGTTATACTCTTATTTTGAAATCCAATCGATTCATTTTTAGATAATGACCTCCGAACTATACATCATCACTCTTATTATACAGTAACTCGCCAAAACGATAGACATTCCTCCAAAAATACCTCTTTAACGATTTTGTTGCCGTTTTGTGATTTCTGCTGAGAAAAAATAGTTCTTCAGGCAAATAGAACTCTAAAGTTTCAGGTGTTGCATAGCAACCCATTACTTCCCGTTACGTTAAATGACCGGACTACTTGCGGAATGATATGAAAGATGGTCAGCGGTCATTACATTTTCGCAGCAGTGAAAATAAAGAAATTACAGACTTGCGAACGTTGGGGTGGCCCATTCAAATCAACTGAACTTTTTTGAACATTCTGAAGAGCCAATACCCAGTACAATTTTTAAGCACATAACCTGCAAGGACTGTCATGCCTACTTGTTGAGTAATCCTCGACTGTTGGGAAAGATTCAATATACTGAAAAATATGGACTGAAAAGTGTCTAGTGTAGGCATTTATTTGCAGATTCTGTTCCATTTTTCTCAATGATGGTCAAATATTAGTAGTTAAAGATGCACTATTTCGATAGTTTAGATTTCTTTTCAGTATTTCAAAGTGAATGAGCTGTGAGAGCACAAGAACAGTGAGCGTCTAGCAGCGATTATCATAGACATATACAGTACATGTATGTATGTCAACGGCGATTACGGGCAAACCAACGAGATTCTAAGTAACATGAAGACAAAACTTTTTTTGGTACTCCACGTAGATCATAAACCCTTGAATATAAAAACGACTCAGTAAAATCGGTTGAGAAATATAAACGCTATAGTGCTTTTTATCCAGAAAAACCGCAGCTCCATCATTTACTTGCGTCTGTTTACAGGCCAGTCATCACCTCGTCATCGCGTTAGCACGTCGCAGCAACGGGCTGAGGCGGTGAATGGAGCGTCTATGTATATATGTCTATGTGTAATGGCCAACTTCTTAATTTTCTTATTTTCTTTATATGGCCACATATTAAAATATCTCATCATTATTGTGTTAACATATGGACACACATTGAAAATAAAGTTTTAACACTTGAGTTGTCTTCTGAAAGTACATTAAAGAACCACTGAAACAGCACTGGACTAAATGCCACATACACTTTGCTTTAATTTTACTATTTAAAGATTCAATGGATACTGGCCACTATTGCTTAGGGCAATAGCCTATTGAGGCAGTATTGTTTCTGCACCTTAGTGTTCTTAAGGGTCAATAAATAAATGTCTGTGGACACATTTCGCCACCGCTGAAGTGTCCTCTTTTTTCAAAAACCCAAATCTGGTCACCCTACGTATAATAAACCGTGATATATACCGTAACCGTGATATAAAATTACAAATACCGTGATAGAAGATTTTGGTCATATCGCCCACCCCTAACACATGCAGACACACACACACACGCAGAGACACACACACACACAGACACACACACGTAGACACACGTAGACACACACACACAGACACACACGCACACGCAGACACACACACACACACAAACACACACACGCAGACACACAAAGACACACGCACACGCACACGCACACGCACACGCACACACACACACACACACACACGCAGACACACACGCACACACACCCGTAGACACACACGCACGCACACACTCATGCACGCACGCAACCACGCATGCACACACACAGAGTTACTGATGAAGACTGGTGTGAGTTTATGAGGCAAAATACAAAGAAACATTATAGGCAAGAGGATATCCCTAGTAAAACCCCCCCCAAAAAAAACGTTTCCCAGACTGCTCTGATAACATTGCCTCCCTGTTAAAAGTCCTGCAACATCAGGAACTGCTATAAGCCACAACCACAGCCAGAAGTGAAGGGTGCACAATGTACATATGTGTGTGTGTGTGTATGTATGTTGCTGCTTCTGGAATTACCTACATTATTCAACTCTGATGGTGTGAAAGAAAATAATTATGGTAATATATGTTCTCAAAATCAGTTTGAATTTTCTGCATATCGTCTACCTTTTTAAGGCCTTTTGTATCATTTGTTTATATTTCCTCCCCTGAACACTGTAAGCAAAACAAAAAATAACAAAGATTCAACATATGGAGAATGTACAAGACCACCTATAGGTAGCCCAATCATCACAGCATGGAAGTGTTCATCAATCTTACAACCTTGCAACAGTTACTGGGTGCTGTTGTCAAGATTGATCAGGGCAAGACCAGCACTGCCACAGTGAACTAAAAGTAGCACTTGTTACATATAGTATTTGCCTGCATTAGTATTGTGAGGTCAAGGCAGAAATTTGCCATAGTTTTTAAAATCATCTTAAGTTCCCCATCATCTCAGAGCTTTGAATATAATGTGCTGACCATTCACTTAGAAGATATCTATCAGGGATTTTTAAAACTCTCTGCCAAAGGTAATATATAAATATCTACAACACCGCGTAATTACATTTCCAAGCCATAGTCTATAAAGCCAACATAGGACTACAACCCTATTGTAAAACACTTTAAGGCAAATGTCAGAATCGGTGTTGCTAAAAGCTAAAAACAGTGCCAAACCCATGAAGTTAAATTGTCAACTGTTAAGGGATACCAGCATCAAGAACATCCAGAGAGCCAAGAATCGCCAACACCTACAAGCCCAATTGCAAGCATTTCCTTCCAACTGACACAGTACGTTGAAAAGATGCAATAAAACACTTAAACAGTATCTGAAGAGTGAAGGTGACAAGGACACTGATTACAACTGCAAAAATATGCAAAGAGCTTCAGTTGTATGGTAGACAGATGGAATGGTGGCTCAATTAAATCTTGCTCATTGTGGGGGAGCTGTGGTGCAAGCGGCAGCATCCATGTACGGGTTGGAATGCCTATGGGGACCCGGGTTCGAGTCCGGCTCGCGGTCATTTCCCAATCCCTCTCCCGATCTCTCTCCAACTCTCTTCCTGTCTCTCTCTACTGTCCTATCTGATTAAAGGCAGAAAAGCCCAGAGATGAATCTTAATGAACAAATAAATGCTTCTTTCTTTCTTTTTTCTAACTTTACTTCATCTAAAGCAAAGGGACCTAAAAACAAAAGGGACACTTATACATGAACGTCTTCCTCTTTTGTAGGCTCACTTGTCAAACACAGCATCCTACGGTCAGCAATGTAAAGAGTTTACCTTCACTCAAAACTACATTGCTGTAAGTATAAAATAATGATAATAAAAGCAGCAGGAGAATTACACTTTTTGTGAACACAGGCAAACATCTGTTCACATTTGCTTCCATTAAGTAGTTTTCTTCAGTGTAAAGAGGATATATTCATGCTTAACTTTTTTTATGCTTAACTCTTTTGGGGATGTGAACAAATACAGTACCCTCCAGAATTATTGGCACCCTTTAGTAAAAATGAGCAAAACGTGATACGAAAAAAAATCTTTATTGTTTATCCTCATGATCTTTCATTCAAAATATTCACAAAAATATAACCTTTAATTTAAGTAACATAATTGAAAGAAACATTAAATTCTTATCATGAAACAAATATTCTTCTCAAAAATATGTGTGCCACAATTATTGGCACCCCTTCATTTCATATTTTGTGCAGCCTCCCTTTGCCAAGATAGGAGCTCTGAGTCTTCTCCTATAATGCGTGATGAGGTTGGTGAACACATGGCATGGGATCTGAGACCATTCCTCCATACAGTATCTCTCCAGATCCATACAGTATGTTAACGCTTGTGGACACTCCTCTTCAGCTAATCACAGATTTTCTATGGGGTTTAGGTCGGGGGACTGTGATGGCCATGGCAAAACCTTTATTCTGTGGTCGTTGAAACATTTTTGTGTAGATTTTGAGGTGTACTTCAGATCATTGTCCTGCTGGAAGGTCCAACCACAGCCCATTTTAAGCTTCCTGGTAGAGGCTGTTATGTTTTCATTTAATATCTGCTGGTATTTGATTGAGTCCATTATACCAGGGCCCTCATTTATAAAACGTACTTACGCACAGATTTGATTTTAGAGTGTTTGTGCGATCAAATCCACGTCAAAGTACAGATTTATTAAAAAAACATCTTTGACGTGGAAAAGGACGTATCTCTACGTCAGGTTCTATTTCGCTTAGGAATATTTCCTTGTGGCAATACTGGAGTACTGCAGGAATTTCGGAACTCTCCGGGCGCCGTTTCATCATCATCATCGTCACCACCACCGTCACCATTAGGGCTAATGGTGAAAGGCCAAATTAATGTTTCGCTCAATAAAATCAATTAAACAATTCGAATAATTCACACATGAATGCAATTCACGTCTAATAGGTATTAATTTTAATTCCACACGTGTAAAACATTTCGCTCAATCTATAGCCTATAAAAAGCCTGATAGTGTCTTTGTTTTGAGTAGGAGATATGGCTGCATTGGCGTTGTTAGAAGATATTGCCAACTGGGCAATAAGGAGAGAACGGTTTTTCGAGATCGCGCAGACTTTTTGGCACAGGATGACGAATGGCTGATAAGCAGGTACCGCTTGCCAAGAACGGCTCGGTTAGAGCCAGGGGCGTAACTATAGGGGGTGCAGCAGGTGCGGCTGCACCTGGGCCCGTGGGGTGTCGGGGCCCGTAGCCGGGCCCAAAGATTTACACGCGTCGCTTGACGGGCCCCCCTTTCCAATGACAGCGACAGGCGTCGATCGACGGCCCCAACCTTAGTATAGCGTCAAATTTTCTTGGATATGCTTATGTTTAAATACGCGCTGTTCTTAACGGAACGGTAGTGTAAAATGCTATATATACACTTGAAAAGGCAAACTTATCTCAGTCATGGTTATTATTTTTTGGGGAAAAGTAGCTGTAGCCCTTTGGAAAAATAGACTAGATGCTTGAAGTTTATTAATAGTATAAATAGAATAGGTTTATAAATAGTATAAGTTAGAATAAATAAGTTCATGATAAAATAAATAGCATTAAGGTTAAAAGTTAATTGATTTAAAATGTTAATTATTTGTTGTGTAATGTATTTGTGAAAATGTTTTGTGAATGTATTTTATTGCTGTAGGCCTACTGTTTGATTATGAGCGAATTACATCTAGGGTCAAAGGACAGGGAAGTGGGAGGAGTTGGACTGACGTGAGGAGAACGGGAGAGTTGAGAGATAGCGGTGAGTGAGGAGGTTGGTTAAGAAGAGTGGAAGCGGTATAGTTAAATATATACAGTTTAGTTAAAGTATTCATCATTATTAGTTAAAGTGTTCAACCAGGACTCTGTTATATTATTAATGGTGTTATATTTAGTTGGTGAGTGGATAACTCATCAAGAGGAAAAAGAGTTTAGCTGCTGACCAAGTGGCTAGTAATTGAGCACAGACTTTGCTACAAAGCTAGCGACCAGCTAACGTCAGTGTTAACGCCTGTGGAAACTCCAGTTGGACAACTGCATCAGTCCTCTCTTCAGGTCAACTCAACTCATCTCGTCATCCACGAGGATCTTCTGTCAGTCTCTCCTCCACCTGCTGCCGCCTTTCTGCCGCTGGGCGTGTGGCTTCAACATCATCCACCAGAGGTTTCATCTCACTTTTATTTTGTGCCCTCATGGTGAAACAGCCATTTTGTTTACGGCTACAACGTTCGCAAGCTACAGTCAGATCTGCACCGTTTGAACTGTAAAGTATCTGTACTGAACTGTATTATTCGAGGCCTTCAGACAGAAAGGGACTTGAATGAGTCTGTAAGTGAGATTGTTGCCGAACTCTGTCCGCTATTGAGGGTTCTTTGAAACAAACGGGCCTAAATAAAACATTCTGAAGAAAATGTGAACATGTGTGCATTTATTCTTATCAACATTATTTACCTGTTGGTATAGTTGGTGAATCAGCTCCAGTCTTCTCAGCGCAGTGATGTGCTTGTTCCAGCCAGCTGGGATGGGAGGGTGGTCATCTTGGTCCATGCGCATTTCGTCTTCTCCTAGCTCTGTGCCATGGCTCAGACAGATGTTGTGTAGCACACAACAGGCTAGGATGATCTGACAAACCTTTTCGGGGTCATATAGCAGTCTCCCTCCCGATGCATCCAAACATCGCCACCTTCCTTTCAGCATGCCTATGCTGCGCTCCACTACTGACCGCGCACGGGCATGTGCTGTATTGAAGTGGGCTTCCTAGGCTGTGTGAGTGTGCGCAATCGGAGTGAGAAGCCATTGGGAACCCTGTTTTACGCAGGAAATCCTCTTTCACATTTCGCTGTTCCTGGGCACTGTATGGAAATGTAATACATTTCGGACATAGAGGGATAATACTGCGAAGAACATCGGGCAAAATTCTGCTTAAAGATGACTGAGATATACCCAACTGGTCTCCAATTTCTCGTTGGAACGTTCCTGTAGCTAGGAACCCAAGAACAGACAAAACCTGAACCTGAACGGGTATGGCCTGGTTGCATCAGGTGCGTCTCTGTAGATGAGGGCCCATTTGGGCACAAAGCTCTAACAGAGCCGTTCTTGGCAAGCGGTACCTGCTTATCAGCCATACATCATCCTTCGTGATCACGAAAAACCCTTTCTCTCCTTATTGCGCGGTTGGCAATATCCTCTAACAACGCCAATGCAGCCATATCTCCTACTGAAAACTAAGTCACTATCAGGCTTTTTATAGGCTATAGATTGAGCGAAATGTTTTATACGCGTTTTTGTCCTAAGGACAGTGCTGTGGACTGATATTTCTGCTATTTCAATTATTCAAATTGTTTAATTGATTTTATTGAGCGAAATGTTAATTTGGCTTTACACCATTAGCCCTAATGGTGACGATGATGATGATGAAACTGCGTGTCGGCGCTTAGAGAGTTCCGAATTCCTGCAGTACTCCAGTATTGCCACAAGGAAATATACTTACGCGAAATAGAACCTGACGTAGAGATACGTCCTTTTCCACGTCAAAGATATTTTTTATAAATCTGTACTTTGACGTGGATTTGATCGCACAAACACTCCAAGATCAAATCTGTGCGTAAGTACGTTTTATAAATAAGGGCCCTTGGGTCTTTCCCGTAGTGATGAGTGACTGTCACACTGGCCAAATTCCCAGTCATATTTATACCCCAGTGAAACAGGAAGTCATGGTTGACCACTTAAGAGTTCCTAATCAAACAGTTGAACTTAAAAATGTAAAACAAAATTGGAAATGTATTTTAGGTAGATTTTAATTAATTTTTCTAGGGGTGCCAATAATTGTGGCACACATGTTTCAGAAAAATATTTATTTAATGTTAAAAAAAAAAAAAAAAAAAAAAAATGTATCTTTCAATAATTTTACTTTAATGAAAAGGTAAGATTTTTGTGAATATTTTGAGTGAAAGACCAAGAGGATAAACAGCAAAGACATTATTTTCATAGCCTGTTTTGCTCATATTCACTAAGGGTGCCAATAATTCTGGAGGGCACTGTAACTTGGATTTCCCCCCACCCTCAGAACTGCTCAGCACACCTCACTGAAACAGAAGGATGTGTTGACATACTACTGTATGGGCGAAATCATATCTGTGAAGTCACATGGTCAAGATGAATTACAGTCGTAGGAGTTCTAGCAGAGATTTGCCAAAGTATGACACAAGGTGGCATAATGGTGTTGGAGTGAAAAATCAAATAGGTATGGCCTTAAACATCTGTAAAGAGTTAGGAAAAGGCCAAAGACATATTGTTCTTCCTCAAACCCAATATCTTGCAGTTACTCTTACCTTTGTACATTTTTATCATGCTTAGACAACCACTGAGCCACATGCAACTAGTATACACACTGTGCAACCAGATGCCTATACAACCTCTCCACAACTGAAACAGTCAAGCTAGCTGGAATGGATATGAATCATACATCAGGACCACCTTCATTTCAATACAGCAATAGAGTGATTTAAACTTAAAGGCAGTGATTCTACAAGAAAAAAAAAAGTTCATCAGGGTTACCTATATGGTTTAATGGAAGGCTAAATGGTTTGAAACTGACAGAACTAAACATAGAAGCACCCATCTCGAGTCACAATGTAATAGGCACCTAGATATTCGTTCATGGTTCTTCAAGCACATTTGAATGCCATTAGAATATCATTCTAAATGCTTGTAGTGGTCATGGCTTGGAAGTCCTACATTTCATAACCTTCTCAGCTAAACAGTTAACCATTATGAACCTACAAGGATAAACGGCTCAAACTCTGAAGGATTACCATCTGAAAGGGTGCCCAACAATATTGGAGATGGAGACCCAAAACCTCCCTCCCCCACCGACCCCTTGAGGCATTTCCTAGTGGAGGTGATCCCTTATTGCATAGCAATTTGACAAGTAAAATGGCCTACTGGCAAAACAGAACAAACACTATTAGAAGTGAAAGCTAATGCAGTTTTAAATATTTGCATTAGCAATGAATAAACCAATAAGGATTCCAATAAATGAGCTTGGCCATAGTCAAAAAGAAGCAGACACCAAATATTATAAAGCAAAGACATTTATTGAAGCTGCATTTCAAGGAACATCTAGAAACAAGAAAAGGCAGTTAATACATGAGAACACTTGTATCTTCTTGCAACCTCTCAATTAAGTTCATTGACACAGGGCTTACCTTCATTCAAACACTGCATTCTCCAAGCCTAAAATCAGGAAGAGCCAAGAAAAAAGGTAAACAGCACGTCCATCAACAATAAAGCTATTAAAAGAGTACTTCAGAAAAACATACCTTTAGCCCTTAGTCTGAGCAAGACCCAAGTTGAATTTGCCTGAAGCAATTCCATGAGGAGAACTATAGCCACCCCACAACAGTGCTCTAGTGTCTGGAGAGGTTTTGGGAAATTGACCTGGTTGCCGACTGCTCTGGACTGGCTTACTTGGATATGATGGCCCATGAATTCTGTCAGACTGAGACGTAACCTCAGGCCTTGAGCCACTCTGGACTGGCTTAGGAGCTGTTGGTTTCATGGTGCCACCAGCGTGTTGGGCCACAGAACTGGCTAGACATCTAATCCGGGAGGGCTGGTAGTTACCCTGGTCTGGAGGTCTGCTTGTTTTGCTCAGACTTAGCATATGGACACACTGAAGGAGTGCCAGCTCTGGACTGGATTAGGAGCAGCTGCTGGTTTCCTGGTGCCATCAGTGTGTTGGGCCGCGGAGCTTTGTGTAAATCGAGTCTGGGAGGGCTGGTAGTTACCCTGTGCTGGTCTGGAGGTCTGCTTGTTTTGATCACGCTTAGCATATGGACACAGTGAAGGAGAGTGCCAGCTCTGGACTGGATTAGCAGCAGCTGCTGGTTTCCTGGTGCCATCAGTGTGTTGGGCCTCAGAGCTTTGTGTAAATCTAGTCTGGGAGGGCTGGTAGTTACCCTGTGCTGGTCTGGAGGTCTGCTTGTTTTGATCACGCTTAGCATATGGACACACTGAAGGAGAGTGCCAGCTCTGGACTGGATTAGCAGCAGCTGCTGGTTTCCTGGTGCCATCAGTGTGTTGGGCCTCAGAGCTTTGTGTAAATCTAGTCTGGGAGTGCTGGTAGTTACCCTGTGCTGGTCTGGAGGTCTGCTTGTTTTGATCACGCTTAGCATATGGACACACTGAAGGAGAGTGCCAGCTCTGGACTGGATTAGCAGCAGCTGCTGGTTTCCTGGTGCCATCAGTGTGTTGGGCCTCAGAGCTTTGTGTAAATCTAGTCTGGGAGTGCTGGTAGTTACCCTGTGCTGGTCTGGAGGTCTGCTTGTTTTGATCACGCTTAGCATATGGACACACTGAAGGAGAGTGCCAGCTCTGGACTGGATTAGCAGCAGCTGCTGGTTTCCTGGTGCCATCAGTGTGTTGGGCCTCAGAGCTTTGTGTAAATCTAGTCTGGGAGGGCTGGTAGTTACCCTGTGCTGGTCTGGAGGTCTGCTTGTTTTGATCACGCTTAGCATATGGACACACTGAAGGAGAGTGCCAGCTCTGGACTGGATTAGCAGCAGCTGCTGGTTTCCTGGTGCCATCAGTGTGTTGGGCCTCAGAGCTTTGTGTAAATCTAGTCTGGGAGTGCTGGTAGTTACCCTGTGCTGGTCTGGAGGTCTGCTTGTTTTGATCACGCTTAGCATATGGACACACTGAAGGAGAGTGCCAGCTCTGGACTGGATTAGCAGCAGCTGCTGGTTTCCTGGTGCCATCAGTGTGTTGGGCCGCAGAGCTTTGTGTAAATCTAGTCTGGGAGGGCTGGTAGTTACCCTGTGCTGGTCTGGAGGTCTGCTTGTTTTGATCACGCTTAGCATATGGACACACTGAAGGAGAGTGCCAGCTCTGGACTGGATTAGCAGCAGCTGCTGGTTTCCTGGTGCCATCAGTGTGTTGGGCCGCGGAGCTTTGTGTAAATCTAGTCTGGGAGTGCTGGTAGTTACCCTGTGCTGGTCTGGAGGTTTGCCCGTTTTGCTCAGGTTCAGCATATTGATGACCACTAGACACCGATGGAGACTGCCAGTTCTGACTGCCAGGGTTGGAACTTCTCTGGGCTGGCTTGGCTGGAGATGCTTGTTCCTGGGTACTCCCCACTGGTCTAGATACAGCTTGTGGTTTCCAGTTACCCATGGATGACGGGTAGTTGCTCTGTACAGGGTGGTATGTAGTCTGCGGAGACCCAGAGGTTTGCTGGTAGCTCTGGTATCCAGTCCTTCGGCTGGGTCCTACCTGGGATGGCCGATACCTGCTCTGAACAGGGGAAGACGCAGTCTGGGCTGGCCTGGAGGGAGAGAACAGTTCGGACCTGCCCCCTGACATTTGGAAAGATCCTGCATGTGTGGCCTGTGAACTGCCAACAGCTGCACTAGAGTAGGAAGTCCCACTCTGGCTAGGTCTTACTTGAGATGGCTTACTTGCACCAAAATAACTACTGCTGAAAGCACCCCCTTTAGTCATGGAATCAGAGTGCCTGCTGTAGTCTGTCTGGTAGTTCCTCTGCATGGGTTTGCTTCCGGTGGGAGCGGTTTGGGAAGGAAACAGAGGCTTGGGTCTATGTTGAACAGCCTTGTCCACAGGCCCCAAAGAGGATCCACTCTGAAATGATGTGTAGGGTCCACTGTATCCAGATTGAGAACTGCCAAGAGCTGCACTAGAGTAGGAAGTCCCACTGTGGCTAGGTCTTACTTGAGCAGTCCCTGCCTCGTATGGCTCATCTACACCAGAACTGGCAAAGTACTGGTCATATGTACCGCTGCCTCCTTTTGTGGAGCCAGGGGAGGCCGAATGCCACCCTAAATAAAAGATTACACATGTTAGTTGGGATGAAAGCCAAAAGGCAAGACAAAAGTTTCCACTTAACAGATGAAATGAAGAGAAAGGGCTTACCATTTGCAATGCTGCCATTATGGAAAGCAATGACAAGAACCAGCAAAGCCAGCCTGAAAAACAAAGCAAAGCATCAACAGACAAGTTGGCAGTATTGGAAAGTGCACAGCATTCACAAAGACACAGCCCATAAAAACATACCAAAGTTGTATTCTAGTGAAACAACACATCCTGCATGGGTTCTGCTGGCCAATTCAGCGCTATGGCTAACGAGACCCAAAAAGAAAAAAAAAAAAACAGAGAATCTAACGATGAAGCAGTGGTGGAGGCAGCTCTTATATGGGAAGCAATTTGTATCAACCAATCACAGACTGATCATTAAATCCACATCAGCTGCTCATGAAGCCAACAGCGGATGCGCTACTTGTTGGGGTGTTTTTTCCACAAGATAATGATTAGTACTTGAGTATTTCCTTCTTTCTAGAAAAGAAAACCAGACTCTAGTTTTTTTAACTGAAATATAGAATTCAAAATAGTAAACGATTGTCAGCATGATTATGACAAATGTCTACTTATTCATAACACCTTACATTTTTAAACCTTTTCAAGTTATTTTGAGTTACTTTATTCTGTTCCTTTAACTTTCCTAACAAGAAAATTATACTTCTTGTGAACACAGGCAAACATCTGTTCACATTTGCTTCCATTGTGTAGTTTTCTTCAGTGTATAGAGGGTATATTCATGATTTATGCTTAACTCTTTTGGGGAAGAAATAACTTGATTGCCCCCCACCCTCACAGCTGCTCAGCACACAGCTCAGTTAGTCAAAATATTATTAGATTGTCAGTATGTGTGCTGTCAGGGTGTCAGTAATATGCACTGTCTCTTTAAGAGCCTTTTGTTCATCAATAGGTTTCAATGTGATAGAAAAGCCTCATATACTTCTGATAACTCCTCCTCCAATCACTACGCTGAAGAGGGTGCTTAGTTCCGTTTATTGACTGGAAGTAGGATGTAACTACAAGAAATATAACAACTTCAATACATCAACAAAAATGAATATGAAATGATATTTCAGTACTAAGTGTGTCAAGGCTGTTCAATTTCTAACGTGCACATCAAACTGACGACAACAGATTATCACATCCAATTTAGACTAATTAGAGGTTTGACAAAATATGACTCTAGGAGGCATAATAAACATGTTTCATTGAAGGAGGAAGATTATTCAAATTGTTTAATTGATTTTATTGAGCGAAATATTAATTTGGCCTTTCACCATTAGCCCTAATGGTGACGGTGTTGGTGACGATGATGAAACTGCGTGTCGGCGCTCAAAGAGTTCCGAATTCCTGCAGTACTCCAGTATTGCCACATGGAAATATACTTACGCGAAATAGAACCTGACGTAGAGATACGTCCTTTTCCATGTCAAAGATGTCTTTTATAAATCTGTACTTTGACGTGGATTTGATCGCACAAACACTCCAAGATCAAATCTGTGCGTAAGTACGTTTTATAAATAAGGGCCCTTGGATCTTTCCCATAGTGATGAGTGACTATGGGAATTTGGCCAGTGTGGAAGTCATACCCCAGTGAAACAGGAAGTCATGGTTGACCACTTAAGAGTTCCTAATCAAACAGGTGAACTTAAAAATGTAAAACAAAATTGGAAATGTATTTCAGGTAGATTTTAATTATAAGATTTTCTAGGGGTGCCAATAATTGTGGCACACGTTTGAGAAAAATATGTATTTAATGTAAAAAAAAATGTTCTCTTTCAATAATTTTACTTTAATGAAAAGGTAAGATTTTTGTGAATATTTTGAGTGAAAGACCAAGAAGATACACAGCAGACATTTTTTTTCATAGCCTGTTTTGCTCATATTCACTAAGGGTGCCAATAATTCTGGAGGGCACTAACTTGATTTCCCCACACCCTCAGATCTGCTCATCACACCTCACTGAAACAGAAGGATGTGTTGACATACTACTGTATGGGCAAAATCATATCTGAAGTCACACGGTCAAGATGAATTACAGTCGTAGGAGTTCTAGCAAAGATTTGCCAAAGTATGACAAGGTGGCATAATGAAGGCGTTGGAGTAAAAGATCAAATAGATATGGCCTTTAACATCTGTAAAGAGTTAGGAAAAGGCCAGATATATTGTTCTTCAAACCCAATATCTTGCTTGTATTCAAGTTACTCATACATTCGTACGTTTTTATCATGCTTAGACAACCACATGCAACTAGTATACACACTGTACAACCTCTCCACAACTGAAAAAAAAATGTCAAGCTAGCTGGAATGGATATGAATCATACATCAGGACCACCTTCATTTCAATACGGCAATAGAGAGTGATTTAAACTTAAAGGCAGTGATTCTACAAGAAAAAAAAAAAGTTAATCAGGGTTACCTATATGGTTTAATGCAGAGGTCTTCAACCGGGGGTCCGCGACCCCCAGGGGGTCCGCGGAGGTACTGCAGGGGGTCCGCCAAATTATTTCATCTGAAGCATTTTTTCCCTCTTCCAAAAATGTAAAACGTCCAATAGGCTACATAAACATAAACAGAACGTAAAATGGCTTTTTATTCGTTAAAAATAATACATAGGCTACCCATGAGTCTTCACGCGATCATTTGATCACCATGGCAACATAGGCCTATGCACTTTTAGCTATCTGGTGCCAAAACAAGTTACCTGCCTCAATCGTTTTGTAATTTCTCTGAACAAAAGCTCCACGTCAGACACCACTGATGGCGGTTCAGGTTACCTACCTTCAGAGGATGCCAACACCCCTTCCATGAACAGCCAAAACGGGAGAAGACACGTAAATATTCAGAGAATTATCTGAAGTTTGCCTTCACCTACAAGGAGACCGATGGTGACGAATTACCAGTGTGCGTGGTTTGCTCTTCCGTGCTATTAAACGAAACTATGAAACCATCAAAGCTGCAACGACACTTAAAGACAACCCATGCTCACTTCAAATATTTTTTTTATACATATTTCCTGTTTAAAATCTTTCGAGGGCCAGCAGACCTTGATGAGACAATCAGCCAAAGTGTGCGAGCTAGCTTTAAAAGCCTCTTATCAAGTTGCATTACGTTTCACTCAGACCAAACAGCCATACATAATTGCGGAAAGTTTAATATTGCCAGCAGCTATATGTGCAAAACAATGTTTGGGAAGGATGAGTACGTAAAAAAACTGAAAAGCATCACAATGCTATTGATGAATTGGCAGCTGATGTGAGGGCACTACTAGTCGCAAAACTCCCAAAGGCAGATTATTTTGCACTAAAATTAGTTGAATCCACCGATGTGTCAAACGACGCTCAGCTTTTAGCTTTTTTGTGATTTGTCGACCAAAATGAGATGCAGGAGGAATTTCTATTCTGTAAGCAGCTGCCTGGACGTAAAACAAGTTCAGAGATTTTCAAAGTGATCGACAATTATTTTCCGTGAACATGATATAGCCTGGCCAAAATGTGTCGCGATGTGCACAGACGGTGCAAGAGCCATGTATGACGCACTGCATGCTTCATAGGGAGAATTTTGTTGCCAAAGACATGAGTGATGAATTCTCAAACATCAGATCTCTCACTAGGTATGAGATATTTCATCCATACTTAAGCTTCTCAAGCTACTCAATTCTTTGTCCCTCCCTAATTTAATACAGAGTGATGGCTAACTGTAAGGTAGAAAACATTTCAATAATAAACAGAATAAATTGAAACGAGTTGTGTGTCACAGATGATTTGCAATTATGTTCAAACATATGTAGGGGAGTGTGTGTGTGTGTGTGTGAGTGACAGACACTTAGTTCCAAATAAAATATATGAATATCAGGCCCAAATTTGGGGCGGCGGGGGTGGGGGTCCCTGCTCAGTGTCTTTCAGCCAAGGGGTCCTTGGGCTGAAAAAGGTTGAAGACCCCTGGTTTAATGGAAGGCTAAATGGTTTGAAACTGACAGAACTAAACATAGAAGCACCCATCTCGAGTCACAATGTAATAGGCACCTAGATATTGTTCATGGTTCTTCAAGCAAATTTGAACGCCATTAGAATATCATTCTAAATGCTTGTAGTGGTCATGGTTTGGAAGTCCTACATATTTCATAATCTTCTCAGCTAAACAGTTAACCATTATGAACCTACAAGGATAAACGGCTCAAACTCTGAAGGATTACCATCTGAAAGGGTGCCCAACAATATTGGAGATGGAGACCCAAAACCTCCCTCGCCCACTGACCCCTCGAGGCATTTCCTAGTGGAGGTGATCCCTTATTGCATAGCAATTTGACAAGTAACATGGCCTACTGGAAAAACAGAACAAACACTATTAGAAGTGAAAGCTAATGCAGTTTTAAATACTTGCATTAGCAATGAATGAACCAATAAGGGTTCCAATAAATGAGCTTGGCCATAGTCAAAAAGGAGCAGAGACACCAAATATTATAAAGCAGATATTTATTGAAGCTGCATTTCAAGGAACATCTAGAAACAAGAAAAGGCACAGTTAATACATGAGAACACTTGTATCTTCTTGCGACCTCTCAATTAAGTTCATTGACACAGGGCTTATCTTCATTCAAACACTGCATTCTCCAAACCTAAAATCAGGAAGAACCAAGAAGGTAAACAGCACATCCATCAACAGTAAAGCTATTAAAAGAGTACTTCAGACAAACATACCTTTAGCCCCTAGTCTGAGCATGACCTTGTTGACTGCTCTGGACTGGATATGATGGCCCATGAATTCTGTCAGACTGAGACATAACCTCAGGCCTTGAGCCACTCTGGACTGGCTTAGGAGCTGTTGGTTTCCTGGTGCCACCAGCGTGGTGGGCCACAGAACTGGCTGGAAATCTAGTCTGGGAGTGCTGGTAGTTACCCTGTGCTGGTCTGGAGGTCTGCCTGTTTTGCTCAGGCTTAGCATATGGAGACACTGAAGGAGAGCGCCATCTCTGGACTGGCTTAGCAGCAGCTGGTTTCCTGGTGCCATCACTGTGTTGGGCCTCAGAGCTTTGTGTAAATCTAGTCTGGGAGTGCTGGTAGTTACCCTGTGCTGGTCTGGAGGGCTGCCTGTTTTGCTCTGGCTTAGCATATGGAGACACTGAAGGAGAGCGCCATCTCTGGACTGGCTTAGCAGCAGCTGGTTTCCTGGTGCCATCACTGTGTTGGGCCTCAGAGCTTTGTGTAAATCTAGTCTGGGAGTGCTGGTAGTTACCCTGTGCTGGTCTGGAGGTTTGCCCGTTTTGCTCAGGTTCAGCATATGGATGACCACTAGACACCGATGGAGACTGCCAGTTCTGACTGCCAGGGTTGGAACTCCTCTGGGCTGGCTTGGCTGGAGATGCTTGTTCTTGGGTACTCCCCACTGGTCTAGATACAGCTTGTGGTTTCCAGTTGCCCATGGATGACCGGTAGGTGCTCTGTACAGGGTGGTATGTAGTATGCGGCGACCCAGAGGTTTGCTGGTAGCGCTGGTATCCAGTCCTTCGGCTGGGTCCTACCTGGGATGGCCGATACCTGCTCTGAACAGGGGAAGACGCAGTCTGGGCTGGCCTGAAGGGAGAGAACAGTTCGGACCTGCCCCCTGACATTTGGAAAGATCCTGCATGTGTGGCCTGTGAACTGCCAACAGCTGCACTAGAGTAGGAAGTCCCACTGTGGCTAGGTCTTACTTGAGCAGTCCCGGCCTCGTATGGCTCATCTACACCAGAACTGCCAAAGTACAGGTCATATGTACCTCTGCCTCCTTTTGTGGAGCCAGGGAAGGCTGAATGCCACCCTAAATAAAGGATTACACATGTTAGTTGGGATGAAGGCCAAAGGCAAGACAAAGTTTCCACTTAACAGATGAAGAGGAGAAAGGGCTTACCATTTGCAATGCTGCCATTATGGAAAGCAATGACAAGAACCAGCAAAGCCAGCCTGAAAAACAAAGCAAAGCATCAACAGACAAGTTGGCAGTATTGGAAAGTGCACAGCATTCACAAAGACACAGCACATAAAAACATACCAAAGTTGTATTCTAGTGAAACAACACATCCTGCATGGGTTCTGCTGGCCAATTCAGCACTATGGCTAACGAGACCCAAAAAAGAAAAACAAACCCAGAGAATCTAACGATGAAGCAGTGGTGGAGGCTGCTCTTATATGGGAAGCAATTTGTATCAACCAATCACAGACTGATCATTAAATCCACATCAGCTGCTCATGAAGCCAACAGCGGATGCGCTACTTGTTGGGGTGTTTTTTCCACAAGATAATGATTGGTACTTGAGTATTTCCTTCTTTCTAGAAAAGAAAACCAGACTCTAGTTTTTTTAAATGAAAGGAATTCAAAATAGTAAACGATTGTCAGCATGATTGATAGGTGAAAATTCACCCTAGTTACCTCAGGACTCCAGAGCTGCATATAAGTATATTTATTAGACAAACAACAATTGCAATCGGGCTCACTCCCAGCACAAGGCTGACAGTGAAGCCATGATAAACACATCACACAAGGTTTATATAGACAGAAGTTGAGCGTTCAGCAGGGAAAACCACGTGGTGGATTTCTGACGTCCGAGGCAAGGATGGAAGTTTTGCAAGGTCGGAAGATGCACAGTTCGAACCTTCTTATCACTTCTGGTCTAAACATGCTCTTGTACAAATGCAGACTAAGTGGCACCTAATATTCTAAGTTACACACACGCAGAAACACAGAAAAGCCATGTTCCTGCTTACATAAGTACATGATTCATATAAGGTAATTAATAATACAAGGCACTTGATTATTATATTCTTAAGTCATTAACAGTGTTTGGAAATGATCTCCATCAATGATTATGACAAATGTCTACTTATTCATAACACCTTCAATTTTTAAACCTTTTCAAGTTATGTTGAGTTACTTCATTCTCTTCCTTTAACTTTCCTAACAAGAGAATTATACTTCGTGTGAACACAGGCAAACATCTGTTCAGATTTGCTTCCATTGTGCAGTTTTCTTCAGTGTATAGAGGGTCTACCTCCATTCTTATTTATTATTTTGCTCATACTGGTACTATCTGTCCTTGTATTGTTGTTCTGTGTTGTCTTGTTGTTCTATTTGTGATGCTATAGCCTGCATGGAGAATACCAAAAAAAAATCCTAGTATCTGTATACATGGCGAAATAAAGTTGAATTGAATTGAATTGTATATTCATGATTTATGCTTAACTCTTTTGGGGAACAAATAACTTGATTGCCCCCCACCCTCACAGCTGCTCAGCACACAGCTACGTTAGTCAAAATATTATTAGATTGTCAGTATGTGTGCTGTCAGGGTGTAAGTAATATGCACTGTCTCTTTAAGAGCCTTTCGTTCATCAATGACAAAGACGTGATAGAAAAGCCTCATATACTTCTGATAACTCCTCCTCCAATCACTACGCTGAAGAAGGTGCTTAGTTCCGTTTATTGACTGGAAGTAGGATGTAAATACAAGAAATATAAGAAACATAACAACTTCAATACATCAACAAAAATGTATATGAAATGATATTTCAGTACTAAGTGTGTCAAGGCTGTTCAATTTCTAACGTACACATCAAACTGACGACAACAGATTATCACATCCAATTTAGACTGTAATTACAGGTTTGACTAAATATGACTCTAGGAGGCATAATAAACATGTTTCATTGAAGGAGAAAGATGATTCAAATAGTTTAAATGATTTTATTGAGCGAAACATTAATTTGGCCTTTCACCATTAGCCCTAATGGTGAAGGTGTTGGTGACGATGACGAAACTGCGTGTCGGCGCTCAAAGAGTTCCGAATTCCTGCAGTACTCCAGTATTGCCACAAGGAAATATACTTACGCAAAATAGAACCTGACGTAGAGATACATCCTTTTCCATGTCAAAGATGTCTTTTATAAATCTGTACTTTGACGTGGATTTGATCGCACAAACACTCCAAGATCAAATCTGTGCGTAAGTACGTTTTATAAATAAGGGCCCTTGGGTCTTTCCCATAGTGATGAGTGACTATGGGAATTTGGCCAGTGTGGAAGTCATACCCCAGTGAAACAGGAAGTCATGGTTGACCACTTAAGAGTTCCTAATCAAACAGGTGAACTTAAAAATGTAAAACAAAATTGGAAATGTATTTCAGGTAGATTTTAATTATAAGATTTTCTAGGGGTGCCAATAATTGTGGCACACGTTTGAGAAAAATATGTATTTAATGTAAAAAAAAAATGTTCTTTCAATAATTTAACTTTAATGAAAAGGTAAGATTTTTGTGAATATTTTGAGTGAAAGACCAAGAAGATACACAGCAGACATTTTTTTTCATAGCCTGTTTTGCTCATATTCACTAAGGGTGCCAATAATTCTGGAGGGCACTAACTTGATTTCCCCACACCCTCAGAGCTGCTCAGCACACCTCACTGAAACAGAAGGATGTGTTGACATACTACTGTATGGGCAAAATCATATCTGTGAAGTCACACGGTCAAGATGAATTAGTCGTAGGAGTTCTAGCAAAGATTTGCCAAAGTATGACAAGGTGGCATAATGAAGGCGTTGGAGTAAAAGATCAAATAGATATGGCCTTTAACATCTGTAAAGAGTTAGGAAAAGGCCAGACATATTGTTCTTCAAACCCAATATCTTGCTTGTATTCAAGTTACTCATACATTCGTTTGTTTTTATCATGCTTAGACAACCACTGAGCCACATGCAACTAGTATACACACTGTACAACTAGATGCCTATACAACCTCTACACAACTGAAAAAAATGTCAAGCTAGCTGGAATGGATATGAATCATACATCAGGACCACCTTCATTTCAATACGGCAATAGAGAGTGATTTAAACTTAAAGGCAGTGATTCTACAAGAAAAAATTGTTAATCAGGGTTACCTATATGGTTTAATGGAAGGCTAAATGGTTTGAAACTGACAGAACTAAACATAGAAGCACCCATCTCGAGTCACAATGTAATAGGCACCTAGATATTGTTCATGGTTCTTCAAGCAAATTTGAACGCCATTAGAATATCATTCTAAACGCTTGTAGTGGTCATGGTTGGAAGTCCTACATATTTCATAATCTTCTCAGCTAAGTTAACCATTATGAACCTACAAGGATAAACGGCTCAAACTCTGAAGGATTACCATCTGAAAGGGTGCCCAACAGTATTGGAGATGGAGACCCAAAACCTCCCTCGCCCACTGACCCCTCGAGGCATTTCCTAGTGGAGGTGATCCCTTATTGCATAGCAATTTGACAAGCAAAATGGCCTACTGGCAAAACAGAACAAACACTATTAGAAGTGAAAGCTAATGCAGTTTTAAATACTTGCATTAGCAATGCATGAACCAATAAAGGTTCCAAAGGAGCTTGGCCATAGTCAAAAAGGAGCAGAGACACCAAATATTATAAAGCAGACATTTATTGAAGCTGCATTTCAAGGAACATCTAGAAACAAGAAAAGGCACAGTTAATACATGAGAACACTTGTATCTTCTTGCGACCTCTCAATTAAAGTTCATTGACACAGGGCTTACCTTCATTCAAACACTGCATTCTCCAAACCTAAAATCAGGAAGAACCAAGAAGGTAAACAGCACGTCCATCAACAGTAAAGCTATTAAAAGAGTACTTCAGACAAACATACCTTTAGCCCCTAGTCTGAGCATGACCTTGTTGACTGCTCTGGACTGGATATGATGGCCCATGAATTCTGTCAGACTGAGACGTAACCTCAGGCCTTGAGCCACTCTGGACTGGCTTAGGAGCTGTTGGTTTCCTGGTGCCACCAGCGTGTTGGGCCACAGAACTGGCTGGAAATCTAGTCTGGGAGTGCTGGTAGTTACCCTGTGCTGGTCTGGAGGTCTGCCTGTTTTGCTCAGGCTTAGCATGTGGAGACATTGAAGGAGAGCGCCATCTCTGGAGTGGCTTAGCAGCAGCTGCTGTTGGTTTCCTGGTGCCATCACTGTGTTGGGCCTCAGGGCTTTGTGTAAATCTAGTCTGGGAGTGCTGGTAGTTACCCTGTGCTGGTCTGGAGGTCTGCCTGTTTTGCTCAGGCTTAGCATATGGAGACACTGAAGGAGAGCGCCATCTCTGGACTGGCTTAGCAGCAGCTGGTTTCCTGGTGCCATCACTGTGTTGGGCCTCAGAGCTTTGTGTAAATCTAGTCTGGGAGTGCTGGTAGTTACCCTGTGCTGGTCTGGAGGTTTGCCCATTTTGCTCAGGTTCAGCATATGGATGACCACTAGACACCGATGGAGACTGCCAGTTCTGACTGCCAGGGTTGGAACTCCTCTGGGCTGGCTTGGCTGGAGATGCTTGTTCTTGGGTACTCCCCACTGGTCTAGATACAGCTTGTGGTTTCCAGTTGCCCATGGATGACCAGTAGGTGCTCTGTACAGGGTGGTATGTAGTATGCGGCGACCCAGAGGTTTGCTGGTAGCTCTGGTATCCAGTCCTTCGGCTGGGTCCTACCTGGGATGGCCGATACCTGCTCTGAACAGGGGAAGACGCAGTCTGGGCTGGCCTGAAGGGAGAGAACAGTTCGGACCTGCCCCCTGACATTTGGAAAGATCCTGCATGTGTGGCCTGTGAACTGCCAACAGCTGCACTAGAGTAGGAAGTCCCACTGTGGCTAGGTCTTACTTGAGCAGTCCCGGCCTCGTATGGCTCATCTACACCAGAGCTGCCAAAGTACAGGTCATATGTACCTCTGCCTCCTTTTGTGGAGCCAGGGAAGGCCGAATGCCACCCTAAATAAAGGATTACACAGGTTAGTTGCAGTGGTGGAGGAAGTACTGAAGTTTAGTACTTAAGTAAAAGTACAAGTACCCAAGAAGAAAAAAGTAAAAGTAAAAGTAAAAGTACTACATCAACAATCCTACTTAAGTTAGTCAAAAGTACTTACTTTTAAATTTACTTTAAGTATTAAAAGTAAAAGTACTCATGCAATGGGTTGTCTCAATGTCTAGGCTGTGCCATTTTGATAAAGAAATAGCTACTGGTAATAGATGCCTCTACAGATGTCACTACTAGTAATAATTATAAGCAAAAACATTTGTTAATTGGAAAGGTTGGTGTACTTATTGTGCCTACCATCTGTAATACTGTTCACAATTCTGCGGATGACAAGTTATCTACCAGGGATTATTTGCAAAGTTAATACCATTAAGCCCAACCAATACAGTCTTTGATTTAATTGTAAACGTGTAAAAAAGGGAAACATTGAACATGAAAAACAAATGTAATTGTAAAACTGGACAGAACAAGGCACGCTAGCCTGACATAGCTAACCTACCAGCTTTATCTTACCACTACGTTAAATATATAATGAAGATCCAATCATGTTTTTTGATGCTATTGCTGTATGTCAACATGCATTTCGCTAGATAACATTATAATATCATGTCAGTAAACGAATTAAATACATATATCAATATTCAAAAGTCAGGGATAGCAATCACTCTGCTTACCTCGATATGCTACTTTAAATTTGAGGGCGAATTATTGAAGGCTAGCAACTCCTTTTTTTGAGGGAGACAGGAAACGCATTGAAACCTCCAGGAGTCATTATTGGGGCCTTTGAACTCGAACATATCCTTTAAATAGGGCCAAGGGTGGCTCATATCAGAGGGTTCAGTTCAGGCCGACTCTGGATCCATGTTGAATAGGCAGTAGTCAGGCTGAATGTTCAACTATAACAGGCAAAGCTACCGCTAGTGCTGCTGCCAAACGCGCACTCTGATATCATTGGAGTTGATAGAGCCACCTGATTGGTTTAAACTTCCAAAACAGCAACGCAATCCATAGTTTTGTGTAGGCAACATTTTGGCGAAACTATGTTCATAAAATGTAACGAGTAACAGCACATATTGTAGAAATGTAGCGGAGTAAAAGTATAGATAATAGCTAAAAAATCTAATGGAGTAAAAGTAAAAAGTATGCACTATTATTTTTTACTTAAGTACATTTTTACGTATCTGTACTTTACTTAAGTACAGTAACGAAGTAAAAATACTTCGTTACATTCCACCATAGTTGGGATGAAAGCCAAAGGCAAGACAAAGTTTCCACTTAACAGATGAAATGAAGAGAAAGGGCTTACCATTTGCAATGCTGCCATTATGGAAAGCAATGACAAGAACCAGCAAAGCCAGCCTGAAAAACAAAGCAAAGCATCAGACAAGTTGGCAGTATTGGAAAGTGCACAGCATTCACAAAGACACAGCCCATAAAAACATACCAAAGTTGTATTCTAGTGAAACCACACATCCTGCATGGGTTCTACTGGCCAATTCAGCGCTATGGCTAACGAGACCACACACAAAAAAAAAAAAAAAAAAAACAGAGAATGTAACGATGAAGCAGTGGTGGAGGCAGCTCTTATATGGGAAGCAATTTGTATCAACCAATCACAGACTGATCATTAAATCCACATCAGCTGCTCATGAAGCCAACAGCGGATGCGCTACTTGTTGGGGTGTTTTTTCCACAAGATAATGATTGGTACTTGAGTATTTCCTTCTTTCTAGAAAAGAAAACCAGACTCTAGTTTTTTTAACTGAAATATAGAATTCAAAATAGTAAACGATTGTCAGCATGATTATGACAAATGTCTACTTATTCATAACACCTTACATTTTTAAACCTTTTCAAGTTATTTTGAGTTACTTTATTCTGTTCCTTTAACTTTCCTAACAAGAAAATTATACTTCTTGTGAACACAGGCAAACATCTGTTCACATTTGCTTCCATTGTGTAGTTTTCTTCAGTGTATAGAGGGTATATTCATGATTTATGCTTAACTCTTTTGGGGAAGAAATAACTTGATTGCCCCCCACCCTCACAGCTGCTCAGCACACAGCTCAGTTAGTCAAAATATTATTAGATTGTCAGTATGTGTGCTGTCAGGGTGTCAGTAATATGCACTGTCTCTTTAAGAGCCTTTTGTTCATCAATAGGTTTCAATGTGATAGAAAAGCCTCATATACTTCTGATAACTCCTCCTCCAATCACTACGCTGAAGAGGGTGCTTAGTTCCGTTTATTGACTGGAAGTAGGATGTAACTACAAGAAATATAACAACTTCAATACATCAACAAAAATGAATATGAAATGATATTTCAGTACTAAGTGTGTCAAGGCTGTTCAATTTCTAACGTGCACATCAAACTGACGACAACAGATTATCACATCCAATTTAGACTAATTAGAGGTTTGACAAAATATGACTCTAGGAGGCATAATAAACATGTTTCATTGAAGGAGGAAGATTATTCAAATTGTTTAATTGATTTTATTGAGCGAAATATTAATTTGGCCTTTCACCATTAGCCCTAATGGTGACGGTGTTGGTGACGATGATGAAACTGCGTGTCGGCGCTCAAAGAGTTCCGAATTCCTGCAGTACTCCAGTATTGCCACATGGAAATATACTTACGCGAAATGGAAAAGGACGTATCTCTACGTCAGGTTCTATGTCAAAGATGTCTTTTATAAATCTGTACTTTGACGTGGATTTGATCGCACAAACACTCCAAGATCAAATCTGTGCGTAAGTACGTTTTATAAATAAGGGCCCTTGGATCTTTCCCATAGTGATGAGTGACTATGGGAATTTGGCCAGTGTGGAAGTCATACCCCAGTGAAACAGGAAGTCATGGTTGACCACTTAAGAGTTCCTAATCAAACAGGTGAACTTAAAAATGTAAAACAAAATTGGAAATGTATTTCAGGTAGATTTTAATTATAAGATTTTCTAGGGGTGCCAATAATTGTGGCACACGTTTGAGAAAAATATGTATTTAATGTAAAAAAAAATGTTCTCTTTCAATAATTTTACTTTAATGAAAAGGTAAGATTTTTGTGAATATTTTGAGTGAAAGACCAAGAAGATACACAGCAGACATTTTTTTTCATAGCCTGTTTTGCTCATATTCACTAAGGGTGCCAATAATTCTGGAGGGCACTAACTTGATTTCCCCACACCCTCAGATCTGCTCATCACACCTCACTGAAACAGAAGGATGTGTTGACATACTACTGTATGGGCAAAATCATATCTGAAGTCACACGGTCAAGATGAATTACAGTCGTAGGAGTTCTAGCAAAGATTTGCCAAAGTATGACAAGGTGGCATAATGAAGGCGTTGGAGTAAAAGATCAAATAGATATGGCCTTTAACATCTGTAAAGAGTTAGGAAAAGGCCAGATATATTGTTCTTCAAACCCAATATCTTGCTTGTATTCAAGTTACTCATACATTCGTACGTTTTTATCATGCTTAGACAACCACATGCAACTAGTATACACACTGTACAACCTCTCCACAACTGAAAAAAAAATGTCAAGCTAGCTGGAATGGATATGAATCATACATCAGGACCACCTTCATTTCAATACGGCAATAGAGAGTGATTTAAACTTAAAGGCAGTGATTCTACAAGAAAAAATAGTTAATCAGGGTTACCTATATGGTTTAACGGAAGGCTAAATGGTTTGAAACTGACAGAACTAAACATAGAAGCACCCATCTCGAGTCACAATGTAATAGGCACCTAGATATTGTTCATGGTTCTTCAAGCAAATTTGAACGCCATTAGAATATCATTCTAAACGCTTGTAGTGGTCATGGTTTGGAAGTCCTACATATTTCATAATCTTCTCAGCTAAGTTAACCATTATGAACCTACAAGGATAAACGGCTCAAACTCTGAAGGATTACCATCTGAAAGGGTGCCCAACAATATTGGAGATGGAGACCCAAAACCTCCCTCGCCCACTGACCCCTCGAGGCATTTCCTAGTGGAGGTGATCCCTTATTGCATAGCAATTTGACAAGTAACATGGCCTACTGGAAAAACAGAACAAACACTATTAGAAGTGAAAGCTAACGCAGTTTTAAATACTTGCATTAGCAATGCATGAACCAATAAGGGTTCCAATAAATGAGCTTGGCCATAGTCAAAAAGGAGCAGAGACACCAAATATTATAAAGCAGACATTTATTGAAGCTGCATTTCAAGGAACATCTAGAAACAAGAAAAGGCACAGTTAATACATGAGAACACTTGTATCTTCTTGCAACCTCTCAATTAAAGTTCATTGACACAGGGCTTATCTTCATTTAAACACTACATTCTCCAAACCTAAAATCAGGAAGAACCAAGAAGGTAAACAGCACGTCCATCAACAGTAAAGCTATTAAAAGAGTACTTCAGACAAACATACCTTTAGCCCCTAGTCTGAGCATGACCTTGTTGACTGCTCTGGACTGGATATGATGGCCCATGAATTCTGTCAGACTGAGACGTAACCTCAGGCCTTGAGCCACTCTGGACTGGCTTAGGAGCTGTTGGTTTCCTGGTGCCACCAGCGTGGTGGGCCACAGAACTGGCTGGAAATCTAGCCTGGGAGTGCTGGTAGTTACCCTGTGCTGGTCTGGAGGTCTGCCTGTTTTGCTCAGGCTTAGCATATGGAGACACTGAAGGAGAGCGCCATCTCTGGAGTGGCTTAGCAGCAGCAGCTGCTGGTTTCCTGGTGCCATCACTGTGTTGGGCCTCAGGGCTTTGTGTAAATCTAGTCTGGGAGTGCTGGTAGTTACCCTGTGCTGGTCTGGAGGTCTGCCTGTTTTGCTCAGGCTTAGCATATGGAGACACTGAAGGAGAGCGCCATCTCTGGACTGGCTTAGCAGCAGCAGCTGCTGGTTTCCTGGTGCCATCACTGTGTTGGGCCTCAGAGCTTTGTGTAAATCGAGTCTGGGAGTGCTGGTAGTTACCCTGTGCTGGTCTGGAGGTTTGCCCATTTTGCTCAGGTTCAGCATATGGATGACCACTAGACACCGATGGAGACTGCCAGTTCTGACTGCCAGGGTTGGAACTCCTCTGGGCTGGCTTGGCTGGAGATGCTTGTTCTTGGGTACTCCCCACTGGTCTAGATACAGCTTGTGGTTTCCAGTTGCCCATGGATGACCGGTAGGTGCTCTGTACAGGGTGGTATGTAGTATGCGGCGACCCAGAGGTTTGCTGGTAGCTCTGGTATCCAGTCCTTCGGCTGGGTCCTACCTGGGATGGCCGATACCTGCTCCAAACAGGGGAAGACGCAGTCTGGGCTGGCCTGAAGGGAGAGAACAGTTCGGACCTGCCCCCTGACATTTGGAAAGATCCTGCATGTGTGGCCTGTGAACTGCCAACAGCTGCACTAGAGTAGTAAGTCCCACTCTGGCTAGGTCTTACTTGAGCAGTCCCTGCCTCGTATGGCTCATCTACACCAGAACTGCCAAAGTACAGGTCATATGTACCTCTGCCTCCTTTTGTGGAGCCAGGGAAGGCTGAATGCCACCCTAAATAAAGGATTACACATGTTAGTTGGGATGAAGGCCAAAGGCAAGACAAAGTTTCCACTTAACAGATGAAGAGGAGAAAGGGCTTACCATTTGCAATGCTGCCATTATGGAAAGCAATGACAAGAACCAGCAAAGCCAGCCTGAAAAACAAAGCAAAGCATCAACAGACAAGTTGGCAGTATTGGAAAGTGCACAGCATTCACAAAGACACAGCCCATAAAAACATACCAAAGTTGTATTCTAGTGAAACAACACATCCTGCATGGGTTCTGCTGGCCAATTCAGCACTATGGCTAACGAGACCCAAAAAAGAAAAACAAACCCAGAGAATCTAACGATGAAGCAGTGGTGGAGGCAGCTCTTATATGGGAAGCAATTTGTATCAACCAATCACAGACTGATCATTAAATCAACATCAGCTGCTGACAAAGCCAACAGCGGATGCGCTACTTGTTGGGGTGTTTTTTCCACAAGATAATGATTGGTACTTGAGTATTTCCTTCTATCTAGAAAAGAAAACCAGACTCTAGTTTTTTTAAATGAAAGGAATTCAAAATAGTAAACGATTGTCAGCATGATTGATAGGTGAAAATTCACCCTAGTTACCTCAGGACTCCGGAGCTGCATATAAGTATATTTATTAGACAAACAACAATTGCAATCGGGCTCACTCCCAGCACAAGGCTGACAGTGAAGCCATGATAAACACATCACACAAGGTTTATATAGACAGAAGTTGAGCGTTCAGCAGGGAAAACCACGTGGTGGATTTCTGACGTCCGAGGCAAGGATGGAAGTTTTGCAAGGTCGGAAGATGCACAGTTCGAACCTTCTTATCACTTCTGGTCTAAACATGCTCTTGTACAAATGCAGACTAAGTGGCACCTAATATTCTAAGTTACACACACGCAGAAACACAGAAAAGCCATGTTCCTGCTTACATAAGTACATGATTCACATAAGGTAATTAATAATACAAGGCACTTGATTATTATATTCTTAAGTCATTAACAGTGTTTGGAAATGATCTCCATCAATGATTATGACAAATGTCTACTTATTCATAACACCTTCAATTTTTAAACCTTTTCAAGTTATTTTCAGTTACTTTATTCTCTTCCTTTAACTTTCCTAACAAGAGAATTATACTTCGTGTGAACACAGGCAAACATCTGTTCAGATTTGCTTCCATTGTGCAGTTTTCTTCAGTGTATAGAGGGTAAATTCATGATTTATGCTTAACTCTTTTGGGGACGTGAACAAATAACTTGATTGCCCCCCACCCTCACAGCTGCTCAGCACACAGCTCAGTTAGTCAAAATATTATTAGATTGTCAGTATATGTGCTCTCAGGGTGTAAGTAATATGCACTGTCTGTCTCTTTAAGAGCCTTTCGTTCATCAATGACGAAGATGTGATAGAAAAGCCTCATATACTTCTGATAACTCCTCCTCCAATCACTACACTGAAGAGGGTACTTAGTTCCGTTTATTGACTGGAAGTAGGATGTAACTACAAGAAATATAAGAAATATAACAACTTCAATACATCAACAAAAATGAATATGAAATGATATTTCAGTACTAAGTGTGTCAAGGCTGTTCAATTTCTAACGTACACATTAAACTGACGAGAACAGATTATCACATCCAAATAAGACTGTAATTAGAGGTTTGACAAAGTATTACACTAGGAGGCATAATAAACATGTTGCGTTGAAGGAGGAAGATCAAATATAACTATGTGGCCTTAACCAAGACATGGTCAAAAAGTAATTCTACCAAAGAGATTAAGGTGAGAAAGTTAAAACTTTATTTCTCAATCGGGTTTGATGAATGAAAAGATAGCAATAAAGATAAAATGTGTCTTTAGGGTAGGTCCCATTTTCGGTTCAGGTCTTGGATTATTGAGACCCTCGCAGATCCTGCAGGATTGAGAAGATATGGGTGGACCCCTTGAAAAAATCAACATAGAAACGTTAGGAACAGGAGTTATTTCAAGACATTCCATCAAGGGGCTCATTTTAGACATTGAATTGATTTCAAGAAATTAACTGCATTTGCTAAACTTTCAATCAGAAAGAAAACATCACAATAGCATCGATTACGTTATGCTGACAGAAACGTGACCAGTTCTTGCAGAAGCTCGGGCCTATTGAATTTATTGCAGGTGATTGTATGAAGGTGGCTGAGCTGGCAAAAGGCTGATCCACTGAATTAATTGCAGCAGAGCGAAAAGTGACTGCAACTTTAAAAATCTTGCAGGAGCTCAGGTGCAGTGAATTCATAGTGCTTGCAAACGCAACTGGAACCACAGAAGCTCGGGCCCAGTGTAATCATTGTCACTGTGTGGAGCTTGCAGAAGCTTGGCCCTGTAGATTCGTTGTGGGTGTGCAGATAGTTAAAGGAAGACATTTTTTTTTTTTTAATATCTTGTTTACAATCAAAATATGGCGCAACCGTGTGAATGCTCTGTTAGTTAACTCAGAGTAAGTGGTAACCCTCCTAATAAAAGGACCCCCATTGGTTCATTCTCCTAGCAAAACAGCGTCAGAGGGCTCTTCTAACCAAATATAAACACAGTGATGCCACCATGACTCATCAGTGCATTTTCCTTTTATAAGGCTGAGAAGCATCCCCACAGCATGATGCTGCCACCACCATGCTTCACAGTGTGGATGGTGTGTTTGTGGTGGTGTGCAGTGTTTGGTGTACGCCAAACATAGCATCTTGTCTGATGGCCAAAAAGCTCCACTTTGGTCAGAACAGAACTTTTTTCCACTTGACCATGGAGTCTCCCACATGCCTTTTGGGGAACTCTAGTCCAGAGTTCATATGAGTTTTCTTCAACAGTGGCTTTCTCTTTGCCACTCTCCCATAAAGCTTTCGCTGGTGAAGAAACCAGGCAACAGTTGTTGTATGCAGAGTCTCTCCCATCTCTGCTGCTGAAGCTTGTAACTCCTTCAGAGTTGTCATAGGTGTCTTGTTCGCCTCTCTCACTAGTCTCCTTCGCTCAATTTGTGAGGACGGACTGCTCTAGGCAGATTTCTAGGCAGTGCCATATTCCTTCCATTTCTTGATGATGGATTTAACAGAACTCCAGGGGGCGTTTAGTGCATTGGAAATGTTTTTGTATATCCCCTGACTTATACTTTTCAATAACCTTTTATCAGAGTTGCGTGGAGTGTTCTTTTGTCTTCACGGTGTAATGAAGCCAGGAACACTGATTAACCAGTGAATGGACCTTCCAGACAAAGGTGTCGTTATACTACAATCACTTGAGACACATTCACTACACTCAGGTGATCCCCATTTTACTAATTGTGAGACTACAACCACCAATTGGCTGGACCTCTGTTGAATTAGGTCAGTCACTTTAAAGGGGGTGAATATTTATGCAATCACTTATTTTACATGACATATTTTCATTTAATTGACATTACTTTGACATTTTTGTCATTTGTTTTGTCAAAAAAGCCAATTTCTTTTGACCATGATGGATTTATAAAAGCAATAAACAGGTAAAACATCCAAGGGGGTGAATGCTTTTTATAGGCACTGTAGATATTTCTGGCTTTTTGGGCAGTTTAATAGTTTTTCCCTTCTTTCCACAACAAGTGAGCGCAAGGTTAGATCTCAGTGGAGGAGTTCAAAATAGGAAACTAATCTCAGTGTACATGTTGAAGAATCCACCTGCCTATCGCTCCCAGTTCCATTTTCGTTGTCATTATTGTCTGGGACTGATGTTGAAAACTGAAGATGAAACGATGGGCCATTCTGAAGGGCCCACCAATCAGCGACCAGCGGGGGGTGGCTAAGTATGATGATGCTGAAATGAAGTCTTTGTTTTAAAATGTAGTCAGAGATAGAACTAGACAAAGCTTCCAAACAGAAGTGGCAATGCTAACAAACATCAAAGAACTATACACAAAGTACATTTGGGACTGGTTATACCAGGACATACTTGCAGATTAAATGAACAGTTGCATTAAGTCTTTTAAACTATAGTTGGGTTCTTGACCAGAACTTTCTTTCAACTGCTTTTTTCAAGACTGGTTGTATGGACAGTAAGTCCCACGTTGTATATATGGTATGGTAGAAACTGTGTTGCCATTGGTACGTATACAGTCTGCATTGGTGCTTTACATTTGCATTACATTTAGTCATTTAGCAGACGCTTTAATGCAGTAAATGCCTGTTTTCATGTCAAATGTGAACTTCAAGACAAGTGAGCCAATCTGTTTGTCATCTTGCTGGAATATATTTGGTCTAATTTGGTTTTTTATAAAGTCTTGGTCTTTGAAAGCAACAGAGCTCAATAACATGTTTTTTCTTCTTCCTGGTTCTGACTTGATTGTGTGTGAGTGTGAGCCAAATCTCAGCTCTGTCTTGTGTCTCTGTTCACTGTGTTTAACAGCCAGTGGTTCTCAGCGGATGTTAGTAACCTCTACGTCACACAAAAGCCATACATTGTGTTCTGGAAGTGTGTGTGTGTGACACACAATACACCTCTCTCAAAGAGACAGAGAGTCAAGATCCAGATGTTTTGTGTGGGTGTGTGTGTGTGTGTGTGTGTGAGAGAGAGAATGAGTGTGTAGATGCATGCATATGTCAATGTTTTGGTCCTGTGTTTGATTAGTATTTGCGCATGTGATTTTGTGTCCATGTGAATTCCCCTTTGTGAACATGAGTGAGTGCTTTACAATATGACACACAGAACACAGCCCAGTGTCTATTGTGCAGAGTAATGACTCTACCCCCATATGCTGCAGCTGCTGTAGAAAAGACATCAAGGATTTTGCATTATACATTTACGTTGCATTTGGTTTATTGTTAGAGCTAACACTTTAGGTCAACAGTTTAACTGTAGTTTTAATTTCACACTTAGCATACTGATTTATGGCTTAAGAAAGAGGACTGCTTTTTGTCAAGGTCTGTCAAGGACGTGTCATAACGCACACAATAATACACACAAACTCACACACACACACACACACACACACACTCTCTCTCTCACACACACACACACACACACACACACACACCCGTGTCCATGTAATCGTTCTGTGTTGTGACTTTTTAGTGTCAGGTGTTTGGTTTGAAGTCAGAAAAGACTGGCAGGCGACTAGGTGGGCATCAACTTGCATTCGCTCTCAGTGAAGCCATGACAGCTGTCACATCTCCTCCAGCCTCATCACACCCAGGCCACTCACAGGAGCCGAGCGCACCTCCTCCTCCTCCAGCCTCATCCAACCCAGGCCACTCACAGGAGCCGAGCGCACCTCCTCCTCCTCCAGCCTCATCCAACCCAGGCCACTCACAGGAGCCGAGCGCACCTCCTCCTCCTCCAGCCTCATCCAACCCAGGCCACTCACAGGAGCCGAGCGCACCTCCTCCTCCTCCAGCCTCATCCAACCTGTGTAAAGGCCTGCTTTTCTCTGTGGAACCTTCCCAAGAAAACGGCAATAAAATAATTGAAAAGAAATACTTGGAGAAATTAATTTTATTGGTCATTCTTGAAAAAATAAATCTCTTAATTTGGATACAAGACCTCTCCACTGCGCATGGTGGTCCTGTTCATCCTGTCGGGATTTATTTTCAAGAATGACCGGCGGACTGTAAACTATCCCTTACATAAAGTTATATTTTAAATTTCAATTATCTCCCTCTTCTCCTCTCTCCCTCTCTCTTTATGTCTTTCTCTCACTCCCTATCTCTTAATTTCTCCCTCTCCCTCTCTCATTCTCTCTCTTGCTCTTTCTCTCCCTCTTGCTTAATCTCTCTTTCTCCTTCTCTCTCTCACTCTCTCTCTTTCCGCCTCCTCTTCTCCTCTTCCTCCTCCCCTTTGTCAACTCCAACCTCAGCCTCTTTGAAGACCAAAATCTCTTTCTTTCTCTCTCTCGCTCTCGCTCTCTCTCTCTCTCTCTCTCTCTCATTTTTCTCCCTAGTACACAGGACTTCCTTTCATGTAGCTTCCCTCAAACAACCCTTTCACACGTCTTACATAAGTTATTCTGTTAGTCTTAAAATAAAAGGCTGGAGCTGTGCCTGCCTTTGTACTCTTACAAGTTCTTGATGGACAGATATCACTAGACTGGAACAAGTTTGTTTTCTTTGTTTTGCTGATACAGAACTGTCCTCTGACCAATCCTACTGCCCCCCCCCCCACCCCCACCCCTTATTTTACATGCACAAGGACATATACAGGCAGGCACGCACGCAGGCACGCAGGCACGCAGGCACGCACGCACGCACGCACGCACACTCCCATGTACACACACACTCTCACATGCACACACACACACTCCCATGTACACACCCTCCATACATACAAACACACACACACACACCTACACACACTCACACACACACACACACACACACACACACACACACACACACACACACACACACTCCCATGTACACACCCTATGCTGATCAAATGAAGTTATAGGTCAAGGGTAAAGCAAGGGCCTTCCACATCCAACAGAGTCTGGAGGAGAGATAACACTCAGGGGCAGGTGAGGGCAGGTGAGGGCAGGTGGTGTGTGGCAGAGTCTGGAGGAGAGATAACACTCAGGGGCAGGTGAGGGCAGGTGAGGGCAGGTGGTGTGTGGCAGAGTCTGGAGGAGAGGTAACACTCGGGGCAGGTGAGGGCAGGTGGTGTGTGGCAAAAGAAATAAAGGGCAAATAGAAATAAAGAGAGAAAGTGCAAGACCTTGGGCTTTCGAAAAGCCCTGTATTTCACCATTAAGTTAAAGAATGGGGTTTTAGAACGACGAAGCCATTATGGCCATGAGAACTCAACGTCTTGCTGACACAAGTTATCACTATTCAAAAACGACTAATGGGAGAAAGAGCAAAGAAATAGGCAAGGAGTGACAGATTATGTGAGCGAGGGAAAGACAGAGGGGGTGAGAGCGTTGGAGAGAAAGATTATCAGTGTTTATTCAGTGATAGAGGAAAGAGCCCGAAGGCAGGTAAGAGGGTCACTTCAAGGTCAAGAGTCCTCAAGTGCTATGCAGACAGAGCCATATTTAGAGCCTGTGTGTGTGTGTGTGTGTGTGTGTGTGTGGGGGGGGGGGGGGGGGGGGGGGGGGGGGGCTAGAGAAGGGAGAAGGGAGAAGAGAGGGAGAGGAAGACAGTGAGAAAGAGAGAGCTGTTGGTGTTAAAAAGTTTTTTTCTAGATATATACACACACACACACACACACACACACACACACACACACACACACACACACACACAGGTGGGGCACAAAATCAATGCATACAGTGCCCTCCACAATTATTGGCACCCCTAGTGAATATGAGCAAAACAGGCTATAAAAAAATATGTCTTTGCTGTTTATCCTCTTGGTCTTTCACTCAAAATATTCACAAAAATCTTACCTTTTCATTGAAGTAAAACTATTGAAAGAAAAAAAAACTGTTGACATTAAATAAATATGTTTCCCCAAAACATGTGTGCCACAATTATTGGCACCCCTAGAAAAATCTTATAATTAAAATCTAACTGAAGTATATTTCCAGTCATGTTTTACATTTTTAAGTTCACCTGTTTGATAAGGAACTCTTAAGAGGTCAACCATGACTTCCTGTTCCACTGGCGTACAAATATGAGGTGACACAGGCCAAATTCCGTTAGTCATTCATCACTATGGGAAAGACCCAAGAACACAGTGGCAATGTGCGACGGAAAGTTGTGGAGCTGCACAAATCAAGAAATGGACACAAGAAAATCTCTAAAGAGTTGAAAATACCAATTTCCACTATCATGGAAATAATTAAGAAGTTTAAAGCGACAGGAGATGTTAAGAATCAGCCTGGAAGAGGACGTGTGTGTACATTGACCCCACGCACCGTGAGGAGGATGGTTCGACTGGAAAAAGAATCTCCAAGGATCACAGCTGGAGAATTGTAGAGGTGAGTTGAGTCTTGGGGTCAGAAAGTCTCCAAAACTACCATCAGACACCTGCTACATCACCACAAGTTGTTTTGGAGGGTTGCCAGAAAAAAGCCTCTGCTGTCAATCAACTACAAACTAAAGCGCCTACTGTTTGCCAAATGTAAGTCAGACTTTCAATGGGGCCGAGTTATATGGTCAGATGAGACCAAAATAAAGCTTTTTGGCAACAAACATCAAAGGTGGGTTTGGCGTAGACAGAAAGATAGCCATAAAGAAAAGACCCCCATACCCAATGTGAAGTATGGTGGCGGATCTTTGATGTTGTGGGGCTGTTTTTCTTCCAAAGGCCCTGGACATCTTGTTAGGATACATGGTATCATGGACTCCATCAAATACCAGCAGATATTAAATGAAAACCTAATAGCCCCTTCCAGTAAGCTTAAAATGGGCTGTGGTTGGACCTTCCAGCAGGTCAATGATCCAAAGCACACCTCAAAATCAACACAAAAATGGTTCACCGACCGCAGAATAAAGGTTTTGCCATTGCCATCACAGTCCCCTGACCTAAACCCCATAGAAAATCTGTGGGATGAGCTGAAGCCAAGTCTACAAACGTTGACCTCAGAATCTGAAGGATCTGGAGAGATACTGCATGTAGGAATGGTCTCAGATCCCGTGCCATGTGTTCACCAACCTCATCACGCATTATATGAGAAGACTCAGAGCTGTTATCTTGGCAAAGGGAGGCTGCACAAAACATTAAATTAAGGGGTGCCAATAATTGTGGCACACATGTTTTGGGGAAAAATATTTATTTAATGTCAACAGTTTTTTTTTCTTTCAATAGTTTTACTTCAATGAAAAGGTAAGATTTTTGTGAATATTTTGAGTGAAATAGGGGTGCCAATAATTGTGGAGGGCACTGTAAATATAGACAACATAATGATAGTTACACATTATTTGCCAAGTGTCAGTATTACAGTACAAGTCCCCCCCCCCCCCCCCCCACACACACACTGACTCCACCCTGATTGATCACGGTATCACAACCTACCGCCTCCTCATGCTGACTCTTGTGGTACTGATGAAAGTAGGATACAGTTCTTACAGCACAACAGCCTATACTGGGTTTTAGACTGTTCCATTGTAAACACCTTGAGCTAAACTCTATTTTTTTCAATGTCTTTCAATGCACGTTCCCTTCTTTTGCCCTTTGGTTTGTGTTATTTATTTATGTTGCTGTACTTTCTTTACTGTTGAAGCAAATGTCTAAAATGAAAAACTGCTGCTATGGTAAAATAAGTGAATATACCGAACAAATACAATATAGTCTAACTCCAGCTGCCTGATAAGCTGCCTGATGTCTGAGGTATTTTTCTTTCTCAGCTATGCAGATGTCACGATATCTGTTACATGTCATGTCACAGATATGAGACATGTACGTGCATAGAGGACTTAAACATATTGTCGCCCTCTAGAGGACATGGCCTATAAGTGCAGGTATGAAATCACACAGCGATCCCTGAGTTAAAAATAAATACTTGATACATTTTAGTCCAAATATGAAGCACGACTGAGATCCATCCTAGCTATTGGAAATATGCATGCCAATCCAAACCGAATGACTGTTAGTTGAGCAAAACTTAAACATCTATTTCACGTTGAAAAAAAATACCTCCAATCCCTCTGTCACACTCTTATTTTCACAAAACAACAAGCCAACTTACTATTTTATTGAAGGCAAACTTATTTATTTAACAATTGTACCAGTATAGCGCACTTCCCTTCCAAGCACCGGCCCCCTGGCCATTCGTCCAAGTATTGCAATGCAGCTAGATTGAATTATTTTCTATGCTGGGATGAAGGTATCTGTGTTCCACCACAATGAGTCAATGTTGATTTCTGACGTTGGCCACTGTCTGCATGAAGACTTTGGTCTCCATCTTAAATACTTTGGTGGTGAGTTCAGACCAAACACTTTTCACAATCACTCTCATCTCACCTTCTCAGCTCTCTGGGCCATAGTGTGTGTGTGTGTTTGTGTGTGTGTGTGTGTGGTGGGGACAACTGCTCCCAGGGGTGCATTCAGCTTCTGTACTTGCTCAGACCTGCTGAGAAGAAACAGCAGCAGAGAGATTTCTCACCCATAAATCTCACAGGTGATGTCTCCACTGCATGGTGTTTTTAAAGTGTTTGTGCGTGTGTGTGTGTGTGTGTGTGTGTGTGTGTGTGTGTGTGTCCTCCACAGTGTTGTGTAGGTGTGGCATTCAGCCAGCATTGGCTGTGAAAGACAGGGGGAAGAACAACGTTAAAGACTCAACTGATCAACTGATTTTGGCTGATTAATTAAAATGATTGGTTGATTGATTAATTGAAAGATTTGTCAAATGAATAAATGTATAAAACAACAAATTCCTTTATTCATTAATATATCAATGTATAAATGGATGGATTTTGTAAATGACTGAGAGTCTTTTTCGGAACTAAATTAAACTAGAGGATGAAGTCTAAGCAGTAGCTAAGCCTAAAAGAGAGGGGGGGGGACGGGGGGGGGGGTGCTGGTGGGGAGACGAGAGGAATGTGAGCGGGAGCGAGCGCGGAGGGGGAGCGGGGTGGGGGGTGCCAGGCTCTTTGAGCAGGACAGCAGGTAGCCGGGCAGCTCTATTGTTTTGATTAATAATGTAGGGGAGAGGGGCTCAGGCCTGCAGCACAAAGAGCAGAGATTTAACCCAGTTAAACCCAGCCTTAACCCCCACCTCAAACACGCCTTTTCTTCCCACTCCCAGCCCCACCCTTTCCCATCTCTCCTTCTCTTTCCCATCTCTCCTTCTCTTTCCCATCTCTCCTTCCCTTTCCCATCTCTCCTTCTCTCTCCCATCTCTCCTTCTCTTTCCCATCTCTCCTTCTCTCTCCCCCTCTCCTCATTCAGTTGTGTATTTATTTTCATGTATTGGTTAATGCAATGGCATATATTTATTATATGGCAATAATTATTTACAAAATACAAAATTCCCACTTCCTACTTTATCTATCTCCATTTGCCCGTCCACCTCCTTACGTCTCTCTATGTGTCAGTGTGTTGGTGCAGCATGTCAATCTTCGCCTCTTCATGGCCCAGGGTTGCTATTTACTGTTGGTAAAAGTCTTATA
>NC_045158.1:21249920-21292420 GCF_900700415.2 Clupea harengus | reverse complement strand
AGTATCAGACATAAACAGGATACAACACACCAGTAACCAATTGATATTATGTGTTAATATACCGAAAATGTCAGTAAATCGCTTAAGTAAGTGTTTCCATGTGAAATCTATGGTATGCTTCACTTCTTCGTGCTGTTGTTCCGTGTATTGACAACAGCCCGTCACTCGCGCACTGTGCTCGTAAATTATTTTTCAAGTTCGCACATACCTATTTTTAGGCGCAAATGCGAGTGAAATACTCGCACTGTAGAGCCCTGACTAGCTGTTTTTATCATACTGGCAAACTAAGGGTTTGCAGACAATGCAGTAGCCTGCATAATTAAAGGTCATTCCTTTTTAGCACGTCTGGAAATATTCCCCCAGCTCATGGGTGACCCCTTAATGGAATATCTTTGGGACAACTTTCACTCCACCACGGTTCAAATGCACATGATGCTACGCTTACTTACTGCTGGTACCTTGTTGAAGTATTGTCAACCCCAAACACTTTTGCAGATGACTTGTGACCACCAGTGCTTGGTCACTAGCTTTGATGCAAAGTTGCTATGGTCAGTGGTTCATAACTCCTGGAGCTTTAGGGAGTCTGCACTAGGCCACAGATTTCAGAAAGGTATGGCAACTGTACACAACTTGTATTTTGTGATACTGACATGACAGTATTCCTTTTTATTTTATTTTTGATACTATGTCGAGTTCGAGTTCTCTTGTATAGGCTCCTAACATTGTCTGCTCCAACCGGAAAACAAATAAAACGAATTATACAGTTAACATATGAATATCATTCTTGTGGAAGACTCACTTGAAGAAAGATGCAAATGTAATTTGACTACCCTGTTAGAATAAAGGCTAATCCTTTAGCACTCGTGGGCCTACAGATGAAGGCCATAGGCTGAGGGGAAGGAAAATCAACATCATTGCAATGGAGGCAATTGATCACCAAGTTAGTTGTCACATTTCCATACCACCACCATTAGCTAGTACTTAAAGATACATCAATTACAGCCAGGTGTCCCTGCTCCCACCATCTCTGTAGGAGATGGGCGAATTGAAAAACAGGATAAAGAAATAAAACAAAGAGACTGAAGTGTAGCGCCAAAGCACTCCCTGAGCACACGGACATGGTTTCTTCTTCGTCATGGCCTTGGTTTAATCCATGCTCAGCACCCACACATGACACGTTTATGATGGGTTGCTTTCCCTGTTGCCTCTGTATGAGACACAGGTGTGTAAGTGGATGGGTCATTTTAAACTGTGATGCTTTAAAAATACACAGTATTTTTAACATTGACTTGTTAAAACACATCCTGTACAAGTTGCTGTTGTTGGGAGCTGCCAGGTCAACCAGGGTCCAATTACTCCAATTACTACGCCTCCCCTCCCCCCCCCATTCTGTCCATCAAGGGGCGACCCTGATTACTGGAGAGGGCCGCCTCCTCAGCAGGAGTGTCGTCCCGTGGAGGAGCGACTCCTGTAGTCTTCCTCAATGCATTTTTCCCCTGTTGGCTGCAATCAATTTCAAAGCCCTTTCATTGTTCTGTAGGTCTTTGTATAGCGATGTAGGCCTACTGCACAGACTGATTAAAGCACTAAACCCTTCTACTTGACCTTATTAGAGTTGCAAGTAAGTGTACTTACCGGAATTATGTTTTTATACTTATTCTTTACATGCTCCTAAGACCACTTCACACCGCCAGGGTTGCAGCTGAAAGAATGGCACTAATATTGACTTACATGCCGGACAATGGATGATAATAACTAAAAAAACATACAAATTAAACAGAGGCAAAACAGCAGTTCAAGTAAACTACCTATTAGAGGACGGCTCGGCCCCCATACAACCTGCAACAGAGGACAGTTAAATGGCTCACTATGGTCAGCTCGCAAATGTTCCACTACGACGATCAGAGGGGGACTGGGCAGGCCACGGCCAGAAGGAGTTAAATTGGAGGGACAGAACCTTTCAGACTGCACTTAGCCCCACAGCACAACTCCCCTTAAACCGCCACTCCAGACGGATCAGTGCCCTTCCACTACACAAGGGAGGGGATATCCAGACATGCTGCTACCGGGAGAAGCACCAGTGCAGAGGAAGAGAGAGAGAGAGAGAGAAACAGGTGAAACAAACCCAGCCCCGTCGCTTACACACAACCGTCTGAACTTGAACTATGAAAGGAAATCAGGTCTACACACTGATTACTTGCAGTCTCATCAGGTGTAACACAAATGTGAGAAGTTTGCCTTGAAGGTGCAGGCCCCTCAGTCCAACCTGCTACACTTAAATAGAGTGATTCACAAACACACATTCTGTGTCTTCTGAAATATGTTCACTCGAGTTAGACGGCATAGATTAGTTTGAGACCCCTCCCACCCTGGACACAAACTCTTTGAGACACTCCAGCAGGACTCTTATCGCGCCACTACACGCTTCAAGTCTCCACATCTGACTCAATGTGTTACGTTAACACACATTATTCTTGGACTATTATATTATCTTGCACATTGCACTCTTATTTTGCACATTCCTGCAGACTGCACAGCTCCTTCATATCACTTTATATATTTTTTATATATTTTATATATTGTTTTTCTTATGTTGTAGTACTTTCTATGTTTATTGTCTGCACCAATATGCCAAAGAAAATTCCTGGTAGGTGTAAACTTACCTGGCAATAAAATTCTGATTCTGAGATTGTTGAGTCTATTACATAAGAGTTTGGCATTAGAAGGTTTGTTTTACTGTGCTGAACAGCAGAAATGGACCACTGAATTACATTTGAGTTGTCACTCTCATGTGCAGATTTAGAACCCAGATCAGCCCTGTTCCCCTTCAGCAAACCAACTAAAGAGCTCGATTTAGGAAAAAGGTCCACAGCTCAATGAAATCAGGAGAAATTGATCAAACTGGACACAACTTCCACACTCTCTGTAATCAACTGAGGCTTTTAGAGGTGTTGATGGTCTTTTATTGGCCTGTGTGTTTTCATCAGGGTTCAATTGGGGAAGTTTTATTTGGCCTCTACGCCTATTAAACACCAAAATCAATCACCGCATTCTCTCTCTCTCTCTCTCTCTCTCTCCCTCACAAACACACACACACACACACACACACAGACACACACACACACACACACACACACACACACACACACACACACCACCACTGTGACTATTTTTTAGTCATTGACTAGCATTATTACGTGCAACTGAATTATTCATCCATCAATGGGTAAATATCTAAATGGCGTCAGTGGAAAAAAAAAACAAGATTTGAATCATCACTACAAGCTGATGTCATCCGTGTGTTTGATCAGCCCAGCCATTAGCCAGGACCTGGGAGAACTTCTGGTGGAGCGTCAGCACACAGACAACCACAGAGAACCACGGAGAACCACACACAACCACAGAGAGCCACACACAACCACAGAGAACCACACAAAACCACAGAGAACCACACACAACTACATAGACCCACAGAGAACCACACAAAACCACAGAGAAACACACACAACTACAGGGCTGGCCGACCCTGGCGAAGCGTGACCCTCTGGCTAGGGGTGGGTGCTAATTCTGACCCATGACTCCCGGCAGTGTCACATGGGGGCAAACAGCTCCATTTGAGACCTTATTCGACCTCCATCAACTCAGCCAAAAGAACTTCAGGGAGGTCGGGAGTGGAGGCTACACTACAACAGTGAATGGGAACATAATTTAGTTTAGTCTCTAAAGCATGGTGATGTATAATCTGTTTGGAGCAATAATACTATAAGACCACATATAAATAATAAATAAATGAATAAATCCATCTGCTCAGCGCAGACACTCTATAGATAATGACAAATGCATCAGCTTGTAGCATAAATACTCCATAATAATAAATGCATCTATTTTGGAGGATGAATACTTTATCATAATCAAGCATAACCGAGCATAAATACTCCATAATAATAAACGCATCTATTTTGGAGGAAGATCGTTCAGAGGATCTACAAACTTTGCCATTTAATATACATCCTCTTATCTTTACATTGATTGTCTCTGACCAAAACACCCTTGGCATGGCCAAACACGACATAAAGTTCCACAGTGCTGTGGTTTGATTTGTGTGTGTGTGTGTGTGTAAATAAATACTTAATTCCTCTAGAGTGAGAAAATATGAGATGGCTTGGCGTCTTTCTCAGAGCACTCTCATCTCATCTTGACGGTGAATGTCCAGTCAGCATGGCTATGGTCCCATCTGTAAAAGTACAGCATGTCTGCTGGATGACCTCCTGGCTTAGAGCTTCCCTGTATCGCTCACAAATCATCAGAGCACTTGGGGGAAATACGTTTGGATCTGAGGAACTGCATGGATGGAGAGGAGCCTACGCTGACGCCATTGCTGCTGGGAGGTTGGACAGCGAGGGGGCACTCAAACCACCAGTGCTTTTTTAAAATAACATTTTCTGTCTGCAGTTTTGAGTTCTGGGAGTGAGGGAGAAGAGTTGTTCAGAAAGTTTAAAACGTTTTTTTTTTTTTTTTTAAGGTGCTCTCAGAAATCAATATGGAAAGAAATTCAAATCAAAAGTTTGGAGGTTCCACTACAGAAGGTGAAGCCTTCTCATGTACTGAGGCTGCTGGTTTCTATGTTAACACCAATAAGCAAACTTTGTTGATCACTGAAATAGTGCAGAGTAATACGTCTACAATCTAGACACTACTCAACAAAATGTAGAAGACTACACATGGAAGGTGTAACAATCAAACTAGATTCACCAAATAAATCAGCAGTATTGCATGATAAAGTGCTGGATTCAGGCAATCTTCGTTGTTCTCTATAAAAGCAAAACAATGTCACAAATGTAATTTTGGCCAGTAACTGAAAATGTATTATATCATATATTTTCATCAGTGCAATTGATCCTGCTGTCTAATGCCAATGCTGAAATCCATGTGAATGAAGTAACATAAAAAAAAAGGTGCGAGACAATGTTGTCAGACTAAAGATTTGCAGAGGTGATCCTCTTAGCTCTGTTGTATTTACATAACAATCTGAGCGGCCTTCCATAAAGGCTTTAAGCTCACCGAATGTGCACCCAGAGATGACAGACTTTTTTATGAAGTGTTATGAATTCTGTGAATAAAAGTAACCATAGATGTACAGAGACAGATTGGTAGACTGACAGACAGAGAGAGAGAGAGAAGGGACATCGAGATAGAGTAATATGACTGTGCAGTGCAGTGCCTTTTGCCAAGTCAAAGGGGCGATGTCCCTGTTCTTTCAGTGGGTGTGTGCATGTGTCAGTGTGCATCCCAATACATCTCTATGCTAGCATGTTCTCAGGATTATATGAGGGATTAACCTCTCTTTTAACCCCCCACCCCCCTTTCATTTTCTCTCCTCCCCCTTTCTGTCTCATTTTCTCTCTCAGTCTTGTTTCTCTCTCAGTCTTGTTTCTCTCTCTCTCTCTCTTTCACTCTGCTTTTTTTTCTCTCTCTCTCACTTTCTCTCTGTCAGATTGAAGACTGATGGGTGTTTCAGGCACAGAGTGTTCACATCTGTCTTTCACTTACAGCCTCTTCCCACATCAGGCCACACCCCTGCTCTCTCTCTCCCTCTCGCTCTCTCTCTCTCTCTTTCTCTCTGCCCATCCATCTTTGACACCACCATTGTCCTTCCCTGCTCATCCCCAGGCAGTGCTGAACAGCCCGCACCTTCCTAAAAATGTTCCGTTGGGTTGAAGCAGGTGTTGCATCCACGAATCACACTGGACTCAGAGTGAATATATCTTGAGAAAAGGGAGGATGGTTTTGTTCTGAAAGAATAAATAAATAAATAAACACTGATTTTGCTGGTCTTCAGTGGTTTTACTAATCTGGGTATAACTGCCAACTGATCTGATCAAAATCACAGAATCATAAAATAACAATACATTCCCTAAATAATTCCATTTCAAATAATTAAACTATCAGACTTCCAATAAACATAAAATTGCTTATATTTACATAATAAAGTATTATTGAAAATAATACATCAATACATGATACATCAAAAGGTATTTCTTTTCTCAGTTGCTTGGGTACATTTCTCAGAACATACTTAAAATTCTCAAAACTAGTTGTTCAGCCTCCACATCATATAGTAACTTGTGCACATGATGACAGCACATTCTCATTGTCCATCCTCATCCTCAAACGCACACACCCACACCCACACACTTACACATATACACACACACACACACCCACAGACACACACGTGTGCGCACACACACACACACACACACACACACACACACACACACACACACACAGACACGTGCACACACACACAATACGAGGGTCAAAAAATGTCACAGGCAGACAGTCACCACAGTGAAGGAACGGTGAGGAAAATTGGGGGATTTATAATGTCTGTTTTCAAGGATGTTCACAGAACCTTGCCAGTCAATGTGCGTCAGTTTCATTCCTGTGACTGATTAACGTTTTTTAAACTGCTTACACACTACATTTTTACATGTCACACGATTTCTGAAGCCTGTCACTCAAACAGCAAAATCCATCACCAAACCCGCAAAATTATTCAAATATTCAAAATGCAAGTTGCTGTGATAAGACCCAGATAGGTGGTAAGATATGGTCACACAGTCTCTTTTTATGTGTCAAGTACAGAGTCAGTTTTGTATGATGTGTTTCAATACTGAAATATCGCTTCACTTGTTTGCCCATTGGAATGCTTTTAGAACACTGATACTGGAATAAAGTAAGTACGTCTGGTTTGGTAGCTGTCCATGGTCCTGGGATGCCTATAATGGAGATTGTGAGATCGAGATTGAAATCGGAGAACGGGGTGGAACATGGTGGACCGGTAAGGAGGGTTTAAATCTCTTAGAAAGTGGAAGAGGAGTGAGTGACGGCTGTCACGGGCTCCTCCTAACTTTGTTTAGAGAAAAATAATTTGGGTGATGCACTGTACTCTACAGTATAAAGCCTTTGTTACTGTAACAACCTTCTGCACCCTAAATGGCCTACTGTATGTCTGTTTTGGCTAAAGATATGTAATGTCCGCGATGCTGTGTTTTATTTTAGTTAATTATTGAACTACTGAAAATACTAAATGTGTGCTGTGGGTGTGTGGCACCTTGATCTACAGTGTTTTGGAAAACTGGAAACATTTCTGAAATTTGTGAAAGCATTCAGTTTGTGTATTTATATATTCAGTCTATTGAAACAGGTTTGTGAGTTTGCTCTATAAAGTCCACTGAAACGCTGTATATGCAGAAGGCTTTAGCCTCCCAACATTCTTTATTTCATTTGAAAACATGTAATGTGATGGAAAGCATTCCACAGGGTACGTCATAATAATACACTGCAGTTCACAATCCACGTCACGTCATTGTTTTGTGACTAGGCTCCGCTTGTCGGCTAGTAGTAGAAAATTCACTTGAAATAACCTAGGCTATGCATGGCATGTTATATCTTTGTCGATAATTTGACCTGAATAGTTGGTTTTTTTTAAGATTATTATTCTAGAATCGACAGGTTACTGTGCTGAACATAGGCTACACCGGTAGTTCACGTAAGTAGACAAACTTTTAACATTTGTTGGGCAGCTGATAGGCCTATGTTGGCTAATCTGATGTGTTAATGATGTAATGCATATAATTACTCCAAGGAAACCCGCCTAGTCCTTGAAATACACGCTTGAATCTGAACGAGCCCAAATGGTCAAATACGTCGAGAGTTCTCAAAATCGAATTATTAATGCCATAGCCCGCTGTCGAGGACTGGCAGCGTAGCTGTCTTGACCATAACATCTAGAAGTCGAGATGAAGGATGTTCACAAACCATCCGAGCCAAGGCCGGATCTATAAGTGGGTAGTGCTCTGCCCACCCAAATTGGTCACCTTTAATCTGCCATTTGAATCTGCCTGGTGAAACACAGTTATTCATTCGCCCCGTCAACATTTCTGGATCAAACACGAAAGTACTTTACAAGGAGTCATTGCTAGCAGTGTTTAATACAAAGCTTGGTCATGTATTAAATTGCGTGATCGAAAAACATCTATAGTTATATCTAGTTATTGCATGGAGACGTCTGAGAAACCAGTGGAGACGACGAAAATGGATTTTCTCCACGAGAATGAACCTGTTCAAAATGCCAGAGATTCAAAAATATTCAGACATACCGCCTTTCAGTAGACAAACATAGAGTACTCTTGATAGAAGTAGGCTAAAATAAGAATCAGAATCCAAAACCCCTGCTGTAAGAGAGTGGATGACTTTTACTGTTGGTCTACTACCAGCATTGAGGATTGTGTTGTGTCGTCAGAATTCATCCATGTTCCCATTTGCCTTCTCCAACGAAACACTAAAAATAGTGATTTAAATAAGTTTGTCACTTGCTAGTTTGCACCTGAAATTGTTTAGCTATGTAATACACGTTAGTTGATCACACGCACGCAGCCTGAACTGCTGTCGCAATTTTGTAGCATCATCAAACTATTCGTTATTCATTTACATCAACGTAGGCCTTGAGCAGTAGGCCCAGGCGAAGCTAAATCTAGATAAGCCAGAGTCATTTTTGAACTAAGTGCTGTGAACAGATGAAGTTAAAATGGTGTTGTTTGGCCATAATACCCAAAGGGCTGCTTGAAGAAAAAAGCCAGCATTTGATAAAAAAAAAGAGGCCTCGACAACTGTGGTTGACAACATGTGGGTGAAAGTATTCTATGAAACTATACATTTTCTGACAGCGAATGGCACAGGGAACAGTGTATAAATGAAGGGAAGAATGTGTTCCACTAATGCAGCATGAAGTACTACATTAAAAACTGATATTAGCTTTTGGGTGCCCTGCAGTCCCAAATCTTAAATAGAATTGGGGGTAACTTGTATACTTTCAATCTGCACACAAGACACTAAATGTGTCATCTGCAAGGAGGAGTGGATGGATATTCATGAATACGTATTTTCTGTTTAGAGGGAGGGTTTTGAGAACATAATGTTGAGTTTAAAAATACTTCAAACATAAAATATGAAAATGTGAAAAATTATTCAACCCCCAAAAGTCAGTATTTTAAGGCCCAACTTCTCTATTACAATCAAAGCCTATTCCTCATGTGCAAATGATTTTGAATAATTTTGAGTGCAGCTGTAGAGTGGTAATGTGGTTGCGTCACCTACGTGAGACGCGCGTCTGATGGCGCGACTCGAAAATCAATGGAAAAAAAAACAGGAAACGCAGCATGCAAGGGCTGAAACACACCAGACGCGTTTCTAAAAACGTGATGCTAACAAAACCATTGTTTCCTAAGGGCTGAAACACACCAAACGCGTTTTTAAAACAGCAGACGCTTCAAAAACGTCAGAGCCGCAGAGGCACCAGGCTGTTTTGCCCGGCGCCTATAGGAAGCGGAGCTGCGTGCGCAACCTGCTTGGGCCGAGTGTGACATTGATGAGCGGTGCACCTCCGCGCCTTGCGCTGGAAAGTTGAGAATAGTTCAACTTTTAAGCGCATCTAAAAAACGCTAGAAAGACGCAACGCGTGGCGGAGAAAAGGCGCACACGCAAGGCGCGCCGTACCATAGGAAACAATGCATTTGCTAGCGTCCCGTTTTTAAAAACGCGTTTGGTGTGTTTCGGCCCTAAGGTGCGGCGCGCCTTTCGTGTGCGCCTCTTATCTGCCGCGCGCCGCGTCTTCCGAGCGTTTTTTAGGTGCGGGCGCGGAGGCGCACCGCTCATCAATGTCACACTTGGCCCAGGCAAGTTGCGCACGCAGCTCCGCTTCATAGGCGCCGGGCAAAACAGACCCTGCGGCTGTTTTGCCCGCCGCACTTTGCCAAGGCGATTTTGAAGCGTATACGTTTTTAGAAACGCGTTTGGTGTGTTTCAGCCCCAACGCAGCCAGTGTGAAACAGGCCGTAGCCTACAGAATGACAGACACACAAGTTGACCACAGTGATTTGACCCCTATTTAATTTGAAACCGCTTACTAACCCGTAGTTTTTCATGTTTTGATACATATTGTACATGTTTTGACGTATAGGCTCATTATGACATCACTGCTCGAGCGTAATTATTACATATGAAGATTCCACGGCAATACCCCCAAATCCACAGCAACATTTTAAAACCAACACAATTCTGAAGTTTTCCTAAGCGTTTTCGTGACATCAAAGGCTGCAGTAGACTCATCTGGATTTCTTTCGATGCATAATTCATTTAATTATCTTTTTTTTAGGTAAGGAATAAGTGTCTCTTGCATTTAGTGAAGTTTGTAAATTCATGGTTAGTTAGTTTGATGCTACAAATCAGCTCAACAGGCGACTTTTTAAAAATGTGTCTCTCCTGATAACCTTATAAGCAGATATGCAAGTATTAGGCCTAAAGGGAAAATGACTGTAACTTTCTCTTCCTATTCTTCATTTATTCACGTTAAGCCTATGTAAGCTATCTCTCTAAATGGAACATAATAACACGGGCACTGAGAAGAGTGCCTAAATCTACTCTATTCTGTTATTCTATTTCATATCAATTTTTTGCTCCCTCCACTTTATAGTCTCTACACATACACACACACACACACACACACATAAACACTCATCTGAATCTGACATGTTGCTATTTTTTTCAGGGAAATAAGAAATCCATAGGAGAATCAGAAAACGTTGCTATCAAGCCAAGAACGTCTCAAGTGCTGGGAAGAGGAGGTGATAGTCAAGAGATGAGAGGACGCGGGGCTACCCCTGGCTGGCGCGCTCTGTTTTGGGGCTGTTTTTCCTGTGGAGCATGTAAGTGCACTTCAGATCAGGACAACGAGGAAGAAGGGCAAGGCAGGAACAGACAGACCCAAGAGGAGGCAACACAATCAACAAGCCAGCAAGTACCACAGAGTCCTAGGAGAGAGACTGCAAAAGAGAAAAAGGCCAGACTGAAGGCGGAAAAGCTCAGGGAGAAGGAGAGAAAGAGAGAGCAGGAGAGGATGACAAGGAGCCCTGTTTGGTTTGCCCGTTTCCTTGGCAGGCAATCGAAAGCACAATCACAGACAAACACGTCGACAGAGGAAAAGACAGCTGAGGAGGAAGAGAGGCGGATAGGGCAGCGAGGGGGATTGAGCAGGGCAGAAAACTGTCTGGACACCTTCTTCCGTGAGCAGGAGAATGAACGAGCGATGCTCGCCGCAAAATTCTATAGGGACAGGTACTGGAAAATGGTCGCTGCCAACCAGAGGTGGAGCAATATGCCCCTGAGCGCGGATGATGCCGTCAGGAGGGTGACTTTCCAGGATTCCTGCCCGCCTGATGCCAGTAAGGTTTTGGCCTTTAAGAGAAGAGACACCCGGAGACAACTGCAGTGGAAGGGTGTGGCACAGCAGGTCAGGGAGACTGAGACTGAAATAGCTGCTGTAAACACAGTGGAAGTGAGGCAGCCAGATTTGAGCAGCCTATGCCTTAGTGCTCCTAGGACCAGGGGCGGTTACAATGATTTCATCAGTTTCCTTTTGGCTTGTGCCATTTTCCTGCTTGTGCTGTACTGGACCAGGACTCTTGGCTGATGTGGGTGAACCCACAACCTACTGCCTTAATGAGGCTAGGGATTGAACCCACAACCTACTGCCTTAATGAGGCTAGGGATTGAACCCACTACCTACTGCCTTAATGAGGCTAGGGATTGAACCCACAACCTACTGCCTTAATGAGGCTAGGGATTGAACCCACAACCTACTGCCTTAATGAGGCTAGGGATTGAACCCACAACCTACTGCCTTAATGAGGCTAGGGATTGAACCCACAACCTACTGCCTTAATGAGGCTAGGGATTGAGCCCACAACCTACTGCCTATTGAACCCACAACCTACTGCCTTAATGAGGCTAGGGATTGAACCCACAACCTACTGCCTTAATGAGGCTAGGGATTGAACCCACAACCTACTGCCTTAATGAGGCTAGGGATTGAGCCCACAACCTACTGCCTTAATGAGGCAAGGCAGGAACAGACAGACCCAAGAGGAGGCAACACAATCAACAAGCCAGCAAGTGCCACAGAGTAGTAGAGAGACTGCAAAAGAGAAAAAGGCCAGACTGAAGGCGGAAAAGCTCGGGGAGAAGGAGAGAAAGAGAGAGCAGGAGAAGATGACAAGGAGCCCTGTTTGGTTTGCCCGTTTCCTTGGCAGGCAATCGAAAGCACAATCACAGACAAACAGGTCGACAGAGGAAAAGACAGCTGAGGAGGAAGAGAGGCGGATAGGGCAGCGAGAGGGGTTGAGCAGGGCAGAAGACTGTCTGGACACCTTCTTCCGTGAGCAGGAGAATGAACGAGCGATGCTCACCGCAAAATTCTATAGGGACAGGTACTGGAAAATGGTCGCTGCCAACCAGAGGTGGAGCATTATGCCCCTGAGCGCGGATGATGCCGTCAGGAGGGTGACTTTCCAGGATCCCTGCCCGCCTGATGCCAGTAAGGTTTTGGCCTTTAAGAGAAGAGACACCCGGAGACACCTGCAGTGGAAGGGTGTGGCACAGCAGGTCAGGGAGACTGAGACTGAAATAGCTGCTGTAAACACAGTGGAAGTGAGGCAGCCAGATTTGAGCAGCCTATGCCTTAGTGCTCCTAGGACCAGGGGCGGTTACAATGATTTCATCAGTTTCCTTTTGGCTTGTGCCATTTTCCTGCTTGTGCTGTACTGGACCAGGACTCTTGGCTGATGTGGGTGAACCCACAACCTACTGCCTTAATGAGGCTAGGGATTGAACCCACAACCTACTGCCTTAATGAGGCTAGGGATTGGAGTTGGGTAGGGGTGATGGCTTGAGGGGTGGTCATGACAGTTTGGCTGCTCTGAAAAGCATGGAATATCATCCTCAGAAGTCTGGGATGAGAGGACAGAGAAAAAGACAACTGACACACAGACAGAGAGAGAGAGAGAGAGAGAGAGAGAGAGAAAGAGAAAATGGTGAGATAACTCAGGAGACTGATGGAGAAGTTTGAGGGGTGAGCTAAAACCCTGGCAGAGAAGAGCAGACACAGGAAGGAAAGGAGAGAGATGGAGAGCAGAGGAATGAAAATGAGAAGAGAGGAGAGGAAAGTACAGGAGAAGAGAGGAGAGGAAAGTAAAGAAGAAGAGAGGAGAGGAGAGGAAAAGAGAAGAGTGGACGGAGCTGAGGAGGAAGAGAGGCAAACAGGGCAGCGAGAGGGGTTGAGCAGGGCAGAAGACTGTCTGGACACCTTCTTCCGTGAGCAGGAGAATGAACGAGCGATGCTCACCGCAAAATTCTATAGGGACAGGTACTGGAAAATGGTCGCTGCCAACCAGAAGTGGAGCATTCTGCCCCTGAGCGCGGATGATGCCGTCAGGAGGGTGACTTTCCAGGATCCCTGCCGCCTGATGCCAGTAAGGTTTGGGCCTTTAAGAGAAGAGACACCCGGAGACAACTGCAGTGGAAGGGTGTGGCACAGCAGGTCAGGGAGACTGAGACTGAAATAGCTGCTGTAAACACAGAGGAAGTGAGGCAGCCAGACATTAGCAGCCTATGCCTTAGTGCTCCTAGGACCAGGGGCGGTTACAATGATTTCATCAGTTTCCTTTTGGCTTGTGCCATTTTCCTGCTTGTGCTGTATTGGGCCAGGACTCTTGGCTGATGTGGGTGAACCCACAACCTACTGCCTTAATGAGGCTAGGGATTGAACCCACAACCTACTGCCTTAATGAGGCTAGGGATTGAACCCACAACCTACTGCCTTAATGAGGCTAGGGATTGGAGTTGGGTAGGGGTGATGGCTTGAGGGGTGGTCATGACAGTTTGGCTGCTCTGAAAAGCATGGAATATCATCCTCAGAAGTCTGGGATGAGAGGACAGAGAAAAAGACAACTGACACACAGACAGAGAGAGAGAGAGAGAGAGAGAGAGAGAGAAAGAGAAAATGGTGAGATAACTCAGGAGACTGATGGAGAAGTTTGAGGGGTGAGCTAAAACCCTGGCAGAGAAGAGCAGACACGGGAAGGAAAGGAGAGAGATGGAGAGCAGAGGAATGAAAATGAGAAGAGAGGAGAGGAAAGTACAGGAGAAGAGAGGAGAGGAAAGTAAAGAAGAAGAGAGGAGAGGAGAGGAAAAGAGAAGAGTGGACGGAGCTGAGGAGGAAGAGAGGCAAACAGGGCAGCGAGAGGGGTTGAGCAGGGCAGAAGACTGTCTGGACATCTTCTTCCGTGAGCAGGAGAATGAACGAGTGATGCTCGCCGAGGAGCATGTAAGTGCACTTCAGATCAGGACAACGAGGAAGAAGGGCAAGGCAGGAACAGACAGACCCAAGAGGAGGCAACACAATCAACAAGCCAGCAAGTGCCACAGAGTCCTAGGAGAGAGACTGCAAAAGAGAAAAGGAGAATGAACGAACGATGCTCACCAAAAAATTCTATAGGGACAGGTACTGGAAAATGGTCGCTGCCAACCAGAGGTGGAGCATTCTGCCCCTGAGCGCAGATGATGCCGTCAGGAGGGTGACTTTGCAGGATCCCTGCCCGCCTGATGCCAGTAAGGTTTTGGCCTTTAAGAGAAGAGACACCCGGAGACACCTGGAGAGGAAGGGTGTGGCAGAGCAGGTCACGGGAAGGAAAGGAGAGAGATGGAGAGCAGAGGAAAGAAAAGGAGAAGAGAGGAGAGGAGAGGAATATACAGGAGAAGAGAGGAAAGGAAAGTAAAATAGAAGAGAGGAGAGGAGAGGGAAAGAGAAGAGTGGACAGAGAAAAGAAGAGACGAGATGAGACAAGGGATGAGGAGCAGATGAAGCAAGCCAACCTAGGACAAGAGGGCTGGAAAGCTGGGTGTAGAACTGGAAAACAGGTCATTATGACATACATGTCTATCACTGTTATGCTGTGAATATAATGGTGGTAAAATCATCTGAAATTGGCAGCATTAAGGCTAAGAATACAGGGGAACAATTTGAACATGTGGAGAGATAATGACGGGGGGATAGATATGAATTCTGAAAGAGAAGTCATTTTGATGTACAGTCATAGAGAGAATGTAATTACCTATGATTGTGAATCTGTGGAACATGCATCAGACTTGTTTGTGCAAGTGGCAGAAAGACTTGTTCCCTGCAGTTCTAATTGTCTCCCTCCTGTAACCCTGTTCTGTGCTATGCCTCTGACCTCCACAGGCATGGAACATTGCTGCAGAAGCTTTCAACTCTATGAGGTAGCCATGTTCTCAACACCCGGCATAAGAGTGAATCATGTGACCGCTGGCTCTTCCTGTGAGAGCGGTGCGAGTGAGTGTTTGCATGCCGTATCTCTATGCTGGCTGATGGAAATAAAATCTGTATTGACACGAATTAACCAAAACAACAAATGATTAAAATCTGAAAGACTTACAATTAACAAGGTTTTCAATTGTTGTGTGCAAGAATGTCACTTGTGGTAATATGTTTTTTACATAAAGGTCTGGACATGTGACCCTGGTGTCTCGAGGGTGAGGAAATCAATGCAGCACATCCTGCAACTGAAATGTCAGGTGAACTTTGAACTGTTGAACTTTAAACTCCCTGAACTTTCTTTTTTTTTTTTCTTTTTACACTATACTGTCTCACTGTTTTGATTCAGTCATTTGGTGGCAGCTCTCTCTGGCATCTCAGACGCCATGTCAGCACATTTTAACCTGTTAATTCAGAAGGGTATTTTTGACAATTTCCGCCTATATTGCACTGTCCCATTTAAAACTTGAATATCTATGGTTCTAAACATTGCATAATAACCATTCATGGCTTAAATTAAAGAAGACACTTGGCCCATCAAATGCAATCAGTTAAAGGGTTTTATTATGTCATTTTAGTTTACATTTCAGTGCAGCAAAACCAACATTTTTGTCAGAAAAAAACATAAAACGCCTAGTGTTTTTTTTATGTTTCAGTGTAGAACTGGGTTTTGAATGTCATAGGAAACTAACATTTACATTTCCTGATGCAACAACATCTTGACAGTGTGTGTAAAAAAATTGAAGCAGATAGACAAAAGTTTACAAGTGTTACACATCAGTTTCCATATGATACCTTTAGACGTCTCCAAGTGTCTCATAACCTCTCCAACCTCACCAAATACAAAATCCAGTACCTGTCACTGTACATCAAGAATTCATACTTTTTTCTTGCCTTCTGTACTACAGCAAACCATTCTGAATTAATTTCAGTGTAATATATTGTAATTTATTGTGACAACACATATGATGGTCTATAGCCTCTCCAAAATATACCCAAAAACCTATCCAGATCCATATAAAAGTACATCATGTATGTTTTGTGGTTTTGTACTCAAAAGTACATCATGTATGTTTTGTGGTGGTGTGTGGTGGGGTGTGGAGGTGGTGTAGTGGTGTGTGGAGGTGGTGTAGGGGGGTGTGGAGGTGTGTAGTGGTGTGTGGAGGTGTGTAGTGGTGTGTGGAGGTGGTGTAGTGGTGTGTGGAGGTGGTGTAGTGGTGTGTGGAGGCGTGTGGAGGTGGTGTAGTGGTGTGTGGAGGTGTGTGGAGGTGGTGTAGTGGTGTGTGGAGGTGTGTAGTGGTGTGTGGAGGTGGTGTAGTGGTGTGTGGAGGTGGTGTAGTGGTGTGTGGAGGCGTGTGGAGGTGGTGTAGTGGTGTGTGGAGGCGTGTGGAGGTGTTGTAGTGGGGTGTGGAGGTGGTGTAGTGGTGTGTAGTGGTGTGTGGAGGTGTGTAGTGGTGTGTGGTGGTGTGTGGAGGCGTGTGGAGGTGTTGTAGTGGGGTGTGGAGGTGGTGTAGTGGTGTGTGGAGGCGTGTGGAGGGGTGTGGAGGTGGTGTAGTGGTGTGTGGAGGCGTGTGGAGGGGTGTGGAGGTGGTGTAGTGGTGTGTGGAGGTGGTGTAGTGGTGTGTGGAGGTGTGTAGTGGTGTGTGGAGGTGGTGTAGTGGTGTGTGGAGGTGGTGTAGTGGTGTGTGGAGGTGTGTAGTGGTGTGTGGAGGTGGTGTAGTGGTGTGTGGAGGTGGTGTAGTGGTGTGTGGAGGTGGTGTAGTGGTGTGTGGAGGTGGTGTAGTGGGGTGTGGAGGTGGTGTAGTGGTGTGTGGAGGTGTGTAGTGGTGTGTGGAGGTGTGTGGTGGGGTGTGGAGGTGGTGTAGTGGTGTGTGGAGGTGTGTAGTGGTGTGTGGAGGTGGTGTAGTGGTGTGTGGAGGCGTGTGGAGGTGGTGTAGTGGTGTGTGGAGGCGTGTGGAGGTGTTGTAGTGGGGTGTGGAGGTGGTGTAGTGGTGTGTGGAGGTGGTGTAGTGGGGTGTGGAGGTGTGTAGTGGTGTGTGGAGGCGTGTGGAGGTGGTGTAGTGGGGTGTGGAGGTGTGTAGTGGTGTGTGGAGGTGGTGTAGTGGGGTGTGGAGGCGTGTGGAGGTGTTGTAGTGGGGTGTGGAGGTGGTGTAGTGGGGTGTAGTGGGGTGTGGAGGCGTGTGGAGGTGTGTGGTGGTGTGTGGAGGTGGTGTAGTGGTGTGTGGAGGTGTGTGGTGGTGTGTGGAGGTGGTGTAGTGGTGTGTGGAGGTGGTGTAGTGGTGTGTGGAGGCGTGTGGAGGTGGTGTAGTGGTGTGTGGAGGCGTGTGGAGGTGGTGTAGTGTGGAGGTGGTGTGTGGAGGTGGTGTAGTGTGGAGGTGGTGTAGTGGGGTGTGGTGGTGTAGTGGGGTGTGGGTGTGGAGGGATAAGATGAGATGAGTTCTGTTCTGATGAGATGAGATCTGTTCAGATGAGATGAAATGAGTGGGGAGCGGACAGATGCATCTCCTGCAGGGACATCTCTCTGGAAAAAATAAATCAATTGGCAAATGTTACACAAACAACTCAGCAATCCAGCAAAAAAAAATAAAGACATTGTAAAATAACCAAACACAATATGCAACTAAAAACAAGAAAGATGCAGACATAGAGAGTACACAACAGGAGAAATATAACATGCCATACATACCAAAATGTATGCTAATAGTATTATGCGTGTGTGAACGAATACATGCAGATACATGTATAGTTTACATCAGTAGGACACAACACAGCAAAAATAGCATGTAGCTAACGTTAGCGAACTTGCTAGCAGGCTTGCTAATATGCCAGACAAATACATAGGCAAGCCAATCATTTGGAAACGTACAAAAATGCATACCAATAGTATTAAGCGTGTGTGAAACCATACATACAGATATGTATTTACATAGTTTACATTACGAGCACACAACACAGCAAAAATAGCATGTAGCTAACGTTAGCGAACTTGCTAGCAGGCTTGCTAATATGCCAGACAAATACATAGGCAAGCCAATATTGTGAGAACATACCAAAGTGCATACTAATAGTATTATGCGTGTCTGAAAACATAAATGCAGATATAGATACTTACATGTCATGTCTAGGACACAATCCAGCTGTTCCAATTGTGTCCATAGGCGAACTCCACTTGTTGTGTTGAATGCGCAAAGCCTGTGCTGGGAATGACTGCTCTGGCGCATGGAAAGCGCACCAGAGAACCTTCGGTTACGCGTGGACCAATCACATCGTAATATTATTCAAAGACAGGCAATGGGCATACCATTGTAAACATGAGAATGAGTACTATTGGATAGAATAGGTGTCAATCAGTTTATAGTAACTGGATTGGAGAAACAGGCATTTTGAATGCGGTCGTCTGTTACAGGAAGTGGTTGGTTTGTGGGCACTAGACATGAAAATGAACGTAGAACAAGGAATAAAATGTACTGTGGCCAATAAAAACTACACAGTTTCGTAGAAGAGATATATGGCTTTGATTATTCAGGTATGTTTTAAAAAAAAATATATTTGTCATGGCCATGAGGAGCTCGAGAAGATTGAGATCATATGATATGGGAAATGGAGGCATGTTTTGTGCTGTGATGTGAGTACATAAATAAACCACAATAATATCCTCAGTTAAACTATTCAGTGTCATCATTTAGTTGTTTGGATAGATAACGATTTTTTCATGGCAGAAAACAAGACATTTTGGCAAAGATAGCATGTTTAAATGGACGATTAGTTTGAGGAGGCGTCAGGGGGTGGGGCACAGCAGGGGGCACACCACGTTTTTCTTTTGGTCGTTTTCTAATGACCTGCTGAACACAGGCATTTGATATTACGTGTGCTTCTGGCAGTATTAGTGCTTTTCAGATACAAGTCTTTTTATGGTAAAATGTTTTTTATTTTTGTGGCTACATGCACGTAATTAAGATGTTATCAGCCCGGTCGCGGCCGCGCGACCGCTAGGGGGCGTATCTGAACTAACAAGTTAAATTAAAGAAGGGAATGTTTTATGTGTGTTTTACATTTGTGTTTTATAGTTCTCTGTTTACTAGTGTTTTTTTATGTCGGTATGCCTGCCAGGAGGTTGTGTTCCTGTGTTGTTATTGTGGTGTTAGCAACTGAGCCAACATTTTCTGTCACTCTGTCTCGCTTACTCCCTCAACTCTCTCTCCCTCCCCAGGAAAATCTAAACTCCTGATTTGGTGTGGCCAGAACCAAAGGAACGTCAGATTACCAGACCTAGATGTCCAACTGCAGGAGTAAAATCTTTGTAAACATACAATAAACATTTTTTTTTGTTGTTATTGGAAATGACATGTCTATGTATTATGTCTTGTATTGTCAACCACATACTGAAATTTGTATACAATTCTCCCAACCCTACAAAATGGTGCAAAGGATAAAAAAAGGTACAAATCACATCACACACTAACCACTCTCTCTAGGCTACTCCAGATTTCATAACTGCCTGGTGATTTCAGAACTGAATTTAAGGGAACTAACATGTATTCAGCATTTACTATATGATATAAATTAAGAATAGTGGGAGAACTGCAAAATAAAGTAATTTGCTTATAAATATATCATTAAACGCACAAACAGAGAGAGAGAGAGAGAGAGAGAGAGAGAGAGAGATCACACAGTTGCGTTGGGGGATTGATTCGAATAAAACGGCATTCGTTCTGACGCCACAAGAGGACGCTGATAAGCCATTTAGCAGTCTTTATCTAGACACATTGACACAGAACCACACGTGTTAATGAATATGCCACGGTGAGCCGTCCGAGAACTTTCATTTATTTTTCCACATTTCCCTGGTCTGTTGATATAATTATTTTTCTCGCTCACTCCATCTCTCTGTTTCCGCCCCCGTTAGTTTCCTTCACTGCCCCAACGACCCGTCTCTTCTCTGCTAAGTACTTAATCGTATTGAATCGCCGCAATTCACCAACAAGCGCAAATTCGTGTTGTCCGATCACAGCACAGAAGAGTTCTGCGATGGCGACAGTCGGGCACTCCAGTTGATGACGACGCAACAATTTGAGACAGACTATTTTTCCAGCACGCGAGTGGAAGCAGTAAGGCACGATGGTCAAAGTTGATAACACATATTTGACCTGAAGTGGAAAGCTCTTCTTCATTTTGTTGGCGGACGTCTCCGGCTTGGATTTTATCACTTGTCTCTTCTTGAGTCACGACCGGGAACCTTCATTTTATTAGGCTAATGAACTAAGAAAGGTTTTGGGCTCTTCACGCGGCGCTACATAGTCGAATTGGAGGGCTTTATTCGCCGTGTGAATTAGTCATCTATCGGGACTTTGAACAGTCCCGTTCCAAGACATCCCCAGGCTGAGCGCGCGACGCCTTTTAAGACGCTCAAACGAGTGCGGAGCCGTGGGCCTGAAGTGCGCTCACACAGGTGGGGAATTCCCAGGTGAACCGCGCCGCCTCTGAATAACAATGAACGGTGTCCACAACGTATCGGCGCCGGATCTGTCAAACTCGTAAAGGGACCCTGACAACCGGGACCGTGCATGGGATAAAGTAGGGTCGCATCGGCTGCCAAAATGAGCATTTATTCTCACTTGTGGAGGATTTTACAGATACTCTTGGCGACCATCGTCACGGTCGGCACGCAAGGTAAGCTTGTTGGCTAAGCTTAAATGCATCAACACCACCACCTTCAAATGTTAAAAAATTATATTCCTGTTGGTTTTTAAAGTCAGATATTGGGAGAAGTCAGTCAGTCAGTCAGTCAGTCAATCAACCGTATTGCCATAATCGTTTTTTTTTTTTTTTTTTACATCAACTTAAAACGGGAGATACATTATTCTCTCTAAATGGATGTATAACAGAATATACACGTATGACTTTGAAATGCTGAATGGATGGAAGCACATTACAGTAAGGAGGTAGTTCCTGTAGGTTGAGTCATAACTCGGTTTTGCAGTAGTTCTTATCCTATACTTTACCCAGTAACCTACAACCATGTAACACCCTGGAGTAAGATAATTTATGAGACATAACACAGAACAAGTTACTCTTCACACACAAAAACGGACAGTGAATTTCTCAGTTAACCTAAAATGTCACCGGAAATACAAAGCCATCTGAAGATGACACATTTTCCTTTTTGAATGATAGGATTACTTGGGCCCCGAGATTAAGCATTTGACTATAGTAGATGGTAGGAAGCAGTATTGAGAGGCACAGCATTTGGTTGCTGGAACACCAATTGCTGTCAAGTTCTGGTGTGATGAAGGTCCTCTCCTATGCTGTTCGTCAGTGAACAGCGTGGTCCGTGGTGTTCAGGCTGGTAAGACTAGAACAGCAGTTACTGTAAGGCCACACAGTTCAAAGAAAACCTTCTGCACGTCATGCTTCAAAGTGTTTGTGTTTGTGGCATTCTGGCTACGGCTACGTGTTTAATTAAGTTAACCAACTGAATCAAATCCACCTTCAAGTTATGGAGCCTGTCACTGCTACTTACTACTGGGATAATTGATTGACCATGGTGGCACTTAGTGGGATCAGACCTGAACTATGTATCCATTGAACTCCACATATAGCTAAATTATTCAGGCTCTAGCAGGAAGATGATTGTCATTAAGTCCTGTGTTGTAAGCCTCTGTAGTGTTCTGTCCAGTGTTGGACATATGGATTTAGTTTGGGCAAAAGGGTTCAGTTAAAATAATACATAGGGTTCTTAATGAAGAACTTGAAGGAGGACTTGGACGTTGTTTACCGTAACAAATAGTGAGAGCTGAAGGAGGGAAGAATTCTGGGAGGTGAAGTGTTTCGGTATTTAAGTCTTTAAAAGGGTTTAACACAGCATACAAAGACATACAACAGCAGAAGCAGAAGCATAAGCGATATAATGGAGAGTCAGCCCAGTGTTGATTACCGGGGCGACAGTGGTACCGGAGGTAGAGAAGTCGTTTAGTAATCAGAAGGTTGCTAGTTCGATTTCCTGTCGAAGCGCCCTTGAGCAAGACACTGAACCCCTAATTGCTCCTGATGTGCAGTGTGCCATCAGTGTAAAATGTAAAATGTGTATACATCCTTGTAAGTATCTTTGGATAAAAGCGTCGGCTTAATGTAAATGTAATGTACCTTACACTGTCCTCTGTCTTGATTTATCGTGCCTGGCACTGACAGCTCATGTGTAAGAGGGTATTCATTGCATTCTTTGTGCTCACTACGATGTGTAAGAAAACAGATACAACATATGGTATTAGGATAAAGAACTTTTGGGGGCATCTTCGCTTACTCAGTCTTCTCAGTACAGATGCCTCATATGCTAATCAATCATGAGGGGAAAACAATTGCATGAAAGAATAATACAGCTAAATGTGTTAAAAATCATATTATTGAAGCATCATTAAATGAACGCTCTACCAATGATCCAGTTAACCTTTATAAAGTGCAGACCTGTGGGTTCGTATGTTTGATAATGAGTGTCATAATGACACATTAGTGTACCTTAACGACCAGAGATTACACTGGCTGCAAATCCTCTCCAGCATGAGTGAAACGAGAGCCCTCAAGAAACAGGAAGAAGCTGACACTTATCTGGATGTGACCCAGTTCTGGCCCAGTTCTGGCCCAATTCTGGCCCAGAACCGCTCTCCAATCAGCTGTAGTCTGAGACCACTGAGGCTCCCGTCGAGTGGCAGCTTGCTGATACGACTCTGTGCTTTAATTACAGGTTGCCGCAGCAGCAAGCAGCAATTTAGTGATAATCATAATAATGATGATTATAAGTGTTGCCATAGAGATGCTTTGCTGCAAAGCCCATAACAAACTCTGAAGAGGGCTGTTTTCAGTCCAGGCGTCCGGCCTGAATTAGGATAAAACGACTGGCTAAGGGGATGACAGACAGAGAAATATCCTCATAAAAAAAAGATTTAAAAAGCAGCTTTCTGATTCTCATTGGATAGAAATCCCCACCAATCCATGCATAGGTTTAACCATCTCTCAACTAACCGCTTTCCTCCCTCTCTCTCTCTCTCTCTCTCTCTCTCTCATCTCTCACTCTGTCAGTGTCTGCTTCGCGAGACACTCTCACGTCCAGGTTGTTTTCCAGATTGATTTGGTTCAGCCAGGTCGCCTGTGTCTGATGATCCCCAGGTAGTTTTCATGATTACAAAAAGCACCCTGCAGTCTTGTGCAAGGGACTAGCAAAAGTACACTGCAGTCGTGTGAGAAGAGAGGGAGAGATAGATGAAGAGAGAGAGAGAGAGAGAGAAAGAGAGGAGAGAGGGAGAGATAGATGAAGAGAGAGAGAGAGAGAGAGAGAAAGAGGGACTAGCAAAAGTCGCCACAGGAAGGTACCCATTGACTTCTCAAATCTTTTCTTTGCTCCTCTCTTCTTCCTCCTTTGGTTCATTTGTCATTTTCTTCCCTTATTGTCCTCTATCAAATCTTTTCATATTGATTAATTTGCAGTGAGTCGCAGGACTGTCTGTGAATGAAAAGTGGCTTTTTTTTAATGGTGCAGACGAATGGATGTTTCTTTTGTCATCTAGCTCCTCTCTCTTCATCTATCTCTCCCTCTCTCCTCTCTTTCTCTCTACTCTCTCTCTGCCTCTCTCTCTCATCTCTCTGTCTCTCTTCATCTCTCTCTCCTCTCGCTCTCTTCATCTATCTCTCCCTCTCTTTCTCTCTCATCTCTCCTCTCTCTTCATCTATCTCTCCTCTCTTTCTCTCTCCTCTCTCTCTCCCTCTATTCATCTATCTCTCCCTCTCTTTCTCTCTCCTCTCTCTTTCCCTCTCTTCATCTATCTCTCCCTCTTTCCTCTCTTTCTCTCTCCTCTCTCTCTCCCTCTCTCTCTCTTCATCTATCTCTCCCTCTCTCCTCTCTTTCTCTCTACTCTCTCTCTGCCTCTCTCTCTCATCTCTCTGTCTCTCTTCATCTCTCTCTCCTCTCGCTCTCTTCATCTATCTCTCCCTCTCTTTCTCTCTCATCTCTCCTCTCTCTTCATCTATCTCTCCTCTCTTTCTCTCTCCTCTCTCTCTCCCTCTATTCATCTATCTCTCCCTCTCTTTCTCTCTCCTCTCTCTTTCCCTCTCTTCATCTATCTCTCCCTCTTTCCTCTCTTTCTCTCTCCTCTCTCTCTCCCTCTCTCTCTCTTCATCTATCTCTCCCTCTCTCCTCTCTCTCTCTCTATTCATCTATCTCTTTCTCTCTCTATTAATCTATCTCTCCCTCTCTCTCTTCATGTATCTCTCCCTCTCTCGCTCTCTTCATCTATCTCTCCCTCTCGCTCTCTGACTGACTGACTAGCTGAAGTCTGTCCTCTTCCCTGGTGAGATTAAAATACATCTTGACCTAAAAACACTGACCCTGTTCCTTGCACGTAGGCAGCGCCCTAGGCTGTGTATGTGTGTGCTGTGTGTGTGTTTGTGCTGTGTGTGTATCTGGGCTGTGTGTGTGTCTGTGCTGTGTGAGTATCTGGGATGTGTGTGGTGTGTGTATCTGTGCTGTGTGAGTATCTGGGCTGTGTGTGTATATGTGCTGTGTGAGTATCTGTGATGTGTGTGTATCTGTGCTGTGTGTGTATCTGTGCTGTGTGAGTATCTGTGCTGTGTGTGTGTCTTTGCTGTGTGTGTGTCTGTGCCGAGTGTGTGTCTGTGCTGTGTGTGTATCTGTGCTGTGTGTGTATCTGTGCTGTGTGAGTATCTGTGCTGTGTGTGTGTCTGTGCTGTGTGTGTATCTGTGCTGTGTGAGTATCTGTGCTGTGTGTGTATCTGTGTTGTGTGTGTATCTGTGCTGTGTGTGTGTCTGTGCTGTGTGTGTATCTGTGCTGTGTGTGTATCTGTGCTGTGTGAGTATCTGTGCTGTGTGAGTATCTGTGCTGTGTGTGTGTCTGTGCTGTGTGTGTATCTATGCTGTGTGAATATCTGTGCTGTGTGTGTATCTGTGCTGTGTGTGTATCTGTGCTGTGTGTGTATCTGTGCTGTGTGTGTATCTGTGCTGTGTGTGTATTTGTGCTGTGTGAGTATGTGGGCTGTGTGTGTATCTGTGCTGTGTGAGTATCTGTGCTGTGTGAGTATCTGTGCTGTGTGTATCTGTGCTGTGTGAGTATCTGTGCTGTGTGTGTATCTGTGCTGTGTGTGTATCTGTGCTGTGTGTGTATTTGTGCTGTGTGAGTATCTGTGCTGTGTGTGTATCTGTGCTGTGTGAGTATCTGTGCTGTGTGTGTCTCTGTGCTGTGTGTGTATCTGTGCTGTGTGTGTCTCTGTGCTGTGTGTGTATCTGTGCTGTGTGTGTATCTGTGCTGTGTGTGTGTCTGTGCTGTGTGAGTATCTGGGATGTGTGTGTGGTGTGTGTATCTGTGCTGTGTGAGTATCTGGGCTCTCGCTCGATCACCTGCCTGTGCGTTGGTGTGGCACGTTCACTGGTGCGCTATTCGTAGTCAGGTCACTCTCGAGCCGCTCGCCACATATGCCTGCCTTCATTAGTACCAATTAATCTTCGCGGGGGTCGGCCGGCTCGTTAACAAACACACACACACACAGCGCTGTGCTACCACACCGCACTAATGTGCGGCAGGGCAGAGTCATGCTCACTGGCACAGAGGATCTTTTCATCTGCTTGCCTATTTTAACATTTATGCATTGAGACAGCTGAGGGTCATTTTCGTCAAGGGAACTGGGACAACTGATTCAGAGATTCCATCTCTTCTTTACCTCTTAGCTCAGTATAGTATTGATATTGTGCATGTTAACATGTTACGTAACTGTTTTGTTTAGTTGTCAAACTGAAGCCAGTTTCACTGCTAAAGTCCAACTTTGTTCAACAAAGTGTAATAGTTCTCCTCAGTCTTCCTAAACCTACAGGTAGAAATTATAGTTGAAACAAACTACTCTTCTGTTAAATTGCATAAGCAGAATCACAGAGCAGGGCAATTTGTTTCACAGATAGGGCAAAAGCTTCATTGCATGGGTGGGGTAAAGATATAGGGCAGGGCACTTCATTTTATGGATGGTGCAAAATCACAGGACAGAGCGCTTTATTGCGTGGATCAAGCAGAAATACAAGGCAGAGTACAGTATTAACTTCCACCCTTGTAATTGTCCACCTCTGCGCACATGCACCAGGCTATTGAGCCCCTTCACTCTCCCACTGTGCACCCTGATTCATTATCTCTCTCTCTCTCGCTGTTACAATCTATCTCTCTCTCTCTCACTGTTATGCTCTCTCTCTCTCTCTCTCGCGCTGTTACGCTCTCTCTCTCTTATGCTCTCTGTCTTGCTCTCTCTCTCTCTTAGCTTTTTAATGTCCTACCTGTAGTGGAACTGCTCAGAGAGATTTAATTCTCACTGCTCCACAGCTCTCTGTTATGCAAATATGACGTGCCCTCTGCTAGTTCACTGAAGGGTAGACAACACCCCTTCCATCACCCCCTCCCACTCCAGGGAACGAATAGCCACTTGAGTGGCACGCGGGGTGTTATGGGCGCCATCAAACTGAGGGTGGGCAGGGCTGTGCCCAGAGGACGTGGTGGCGTGAAGCGATGGCATGTGAAGTGGCTGGCTTAACTTGGGCTGGACGGGTGGATGGAGGGCTGCCAGTTTTTCAAATCACTGCAGCAGTCAGCGAGCTGTTAGAGAGAGAGAGAGAACGAGAGAGAGTGAGATAATGAATGAGAGAGGGAGAAAGACAGACAGAGAGAGAGAGAGAGAGAGAAGGGGAGAGAGAGAGAGAGAAAGAGAGAGAGGGAGTGCGAGTGGGTGGTGGGCACGAATAGAGAGATGCAGAGGGAGGGAGTGAGAAAGAATGAGAGGGAGGGGAAGAATAATAGAAAGGTGTAGAATTAAAGGTTGAGTGAGAAACAGAGAGAATAAAAGAGAATGATAGACAGAATATGAAAGAAAGAGAGAGGGTGTGAATGAAAGAGGGGAGAGTATGAAAGAGAGAGCGCTGTGGAAAATAACAGAGAGATTGATCAAGAAATAGTGTGATTTTCAGAGAGAGAACGAGAGGCAGGGAGAGAGCAGTGACTCATAGTATTCGATAAGCTCTCAATGGCAGTTTGATGAACAGATTAAGTGCTGAGGTGGAGGCCATAACCTCAGTTTGTATAGCACAGCAGCTAATGTTAGCTTCATGCATTTCCCTATGACGGATTAGACACAAAAGAAGACCATTTAATGCAGAGATTACACTCTACATATAAAGTGACACATATATCTCTAATCTCTCTAATCATGATCTTTGCCAAGGGGCAGACTTAGCCATGTGCTGTCTTTCTCTCTGTGTAAAGTTGTTGTGCTCTATACATTGCCTAGAACATAATATGTCAAAATGAAAGGAATATACTGTAAGAAACTGTAACATCCACAAAGGAACTCCATTCCATTCCATACTTACGGAAACAATCCAATTGGAATGGTTTAGGAAGTTCATTCAGTTCTCATCAGACACTGAAACACGGATGGATGCCACTGCTCCAGGTAGACTGAAGAGAACTGAATTGAATTCAGATCCAGATACAATTAAGTGCACATTGCGATTCGTCAAGTATTGCAATTGTGTAAATATTGCAGTGTTACAATGTTACAATATATTCCATATATGTTTATCTTTTTACTTTAAACGATTGAATCTGGCTTGGAAATGTGAATGAGGGAAAAGTTGTGTCCACAAACTGGTTAGAAAAGTTGCGTCTACAATAGTTATATAGCACATAGCAATAGCACATAGTTAGTTACACATTTTTTTTAATAATAATAATAAAGAATTGATTTTTCATAACTGATCATTTAACAATTCTTTGTGTGAAGAATCATCGATTTTTTTCTTACACCCCTAGTAGACAACTCTTAAAAGTAGCTTGTTTTTAACTCGTGTTCATTAATTCATATTTTCCTGAGAGGATGACCCCACTGGACAAAGTTGAATTGACCTCCAACTGGTAGCCCAAGGGCCTTTCTGTCTCTTAATCATCATGTGAGCGAGACTTTGTTTTACCATTAGGGGTGCTGTGACAGAACCGGAGAGGACAGTGATGCATTTGAGCCTCCATTGTGGTTCCCTCAATGTCAGACAACTGATGGATAGCTGGAAGGATTGTCCTAAAAGGAACTCGAAAGCTATCACATTAGGCTTGTTTAGGTACTACATCTCTGCCAAGCTGTAATTTTTACTGAGGACAGCGTGTTACATTGCTTCTACTTGGTTGCACACTCCGTTCCAGACACACTTCAGTACTACCTTGTACGTCGCTTTGGACAAAAGCATCTGCTAAATGTAATGACTAAATGTAATGTAAATGTACCTTGAGTTTGTCAGTTTCTCTTTGCCTTAAACAAAGTCCAGACAGAGGCTTGCTAAGCCAAAGGGACATGTTCACCTTATTTATTTTTCATTTTGTAGACGGTGTATTCATTTTCTACACACTACAGCCAAAAAAGACATTCATTTAGGGCAAGTGATTGTACAGCACAGTACAGAATATTATACGAATGATAATCATAGAAAGAATATGCTCCTTCATCCATTTATTCCCCCTAATGGTGGGTTGCAATTCCACATTACCATATTGGGCTCTAGAAGGAAGTGTTTTCTGACTTCTATTTTAGTGGCCTGTAATCTGATATAGCACCAGCTGGTCAATTTAGGAAAATGTATCCCAGCTGACAAGCCAACATTGGAGTGGGTTATTACAATGAGAAAAAAAAAGATCACTGGAAATGTTAAGCCATAACTGACCCTCTTTAGATTTTCATATACTTTAATGTTATTTTCTTTCCTCAAAGGAATGTTTGCATGCAAACAGTTACTGCTTTTGGGACCAGTGAGGATCAAACAGAAAAGCCTTACTTAACCCACTGCAGCCTCCAGTCCAAGAGAGATGGCCCTGCAAAACTGAGCCCAAGAGCTCTGCTACATTTACATTCATTCTTACAACGACACTTTACTCACTTTACTTTACTAAGGAACCTAAAGCATGGCACAGATACATCTTTTCCATCAGTATGTGTGTTTCCTAGGTGATCCCGTTGATGTTGTTAACACCTATCTCCCTCAGCTGATCTTTCTGTTGTTAACACCTATCTCCCTCAGCTGAGACTACGTCTACACAGAGCTTGGATTGCCTGAATCCGGAAACATTTTTGGATCTGGTACCTATTTTTATCACGTCCACACGGAGCAGTGTCAAGAAAAATCTGCGTCCACACGGAAATGCTGGAGCGGAGTGGTTGAATCCGCTGTAAAGACGTGATGGAGCATGCGCATACAGTGACAGGAGACAGAAGTCGAGATCCAATTAGCAATTTTACCGATTGCTGACCGACTTCTCTACCACCTGAAATCACTGTTACCACAGCACTTAAACAGGACTAGTTAGAATCGCGCTCTTCACCATAACCCTCGTTTGTGTTAACCTACCGTTTTGAAACTTCCGTCTATAATAAAAATCTTTTCACGTCAGATTTGCTCATATAGGCTATTGCTGACACTTTTAAAAAACGGTTTTGAACAATGGTCTGATGCAAATAGATTAAACAGTGATAGATTAAAGTGTGGCTTGTTAATGTCATCTCTTTCCTAACCAGCTTCTTAACAACATCGATTTAGTTTATGTTGTTGCAGTTATGAAGTGACGCAGTGGGAGTTCAGGTTGAGGTTGCGGGGCATGGGGCTTGGGGCGTTCATGTGGGGCAATGACATCATTGGGTTAGAAAGTGTGCGGATCGGGTGTCCACACCAACGCGGATCCGCTGGCGGGTTCGAATCTACCCACTCTGGAGACCGGATTCAAAAGGTTGCGGATTCAGTGACCCAATCCGCCGGGTTCGTGTGGACAAGAGGCCGATCCGACAACATTCCTTTCCGGATTCAGGCAATCAAGGTTCCGTGTGGACGGGCCCTGAGCTTGGTGTTGTTAGCACCTATCTCCCTCAGCTGAGCTTGGTGTTGTTAGCACCTGTACTCACACCTGTACGTTCCCAGAGGTTGTACCACAGATGATACCATCAACCATGCATGGACGTTCTTTCCCATGGACGTTGCATAGATGTTCTTCCAGTGCTGATCACCCAGGTGACTGGGTGAAGTGGTGGGTGTGGAGGCAGATGTGGAGGGTGGAGGAAAGGCACCTCCTTCCACCAGTTGAGCTTGGTGCTGTTAGCCCCTTGCTCTACCAGCACTCTCCTAAAGGCTGTACCACAAATGATGCTCAACCATGCTTACGTTCTACCCCAGTGTTCTGGTGAAGTGGTGGATGTGGTGCGATGTCTGTGTCGGCTGGGCGGATGAAAGGCTATAGAGGGCTGGGGTAGGCTGTGCAAGGCTGGGGGGTTGGCCTGGTTGGACAGCTGCTGATCTTGGCCAGTGGGCTGTCCCAGTGGAAACAGCTGGCAGAGGGATTTGCTTGTTGTTCAACAGTCAACATGGGCAGGGCAGACATAGGCAGACACTCACTCTCTCAGACACACACACACACACACACACACACACACACACTCTCTTACACACACAGACACACAGAGCGAGAGGGGGGGGGGACGGGACATAAACACTCGAGAAAAGCACTTTCAGTGTGTCATTACTGTGGTGGAGGTCTGGCTGGTATTCTATGGGACAGACATAAAATGACTGTGTGGCAAATGCTATTATTCAACTGAACACAATGGAGAAAGAGATGTAGACAGGCATCAGAGAAACGGGGACAGAGAAAGAGAGAAGGATGAGAGAAAAAGAGTTGGAGGCAAAAGAGAGGAGGGAGACAGAGATTTATATAATTTATATATATATAGAGAGAGAGATAGAGAGAAATGAGAGAAAGAGAGAGAAGAGAGGAGAGAAAAAGATAAAAAAGAGACAGTTAGAGGAGTGAGAGAAAGAGGAGAGAGGAGAAGACAGCCAGAGATGAGTATCTGCTTGTGTGTCCACACAAGTGCCTAAGTTACTCATCACAGAACACATACCTGCCAAGGAGTGTCACATGGAGGAGAATACAGCTGCAAAAAAGGGAGAAGATACTGCCTCAGTCTCTCTCCCTTGAAGAGATGTGATTGAGACATGCAGCGAGAGTGGCGCTAGGGAGTGAGAAAGAGATCGAGAGAGACGAGTTGGAGGGCACTTGAAAAAAATCATGTGCGGCAGTGAGTCTCATGAGAATACACACACATCTGTGAGAGGTTGCCGTGACAAACACATCCACCACATCACTCACCAGCGCTTGTGAAGACTCACCAGACACACATGCATGCATACACACATGCACATACATACACACCCACACATGCAGATACACATACACACCCACACATGCAGATACACATGCACATACACACATACATACAGACACACATTAGCATACACGTTTGTACATATGTGAACACACAGATACACACACGCACACACATACAGAAGTGTGCATACACAAGCAATGCAGGCACACACGTTCTCACACACCAACGTTTTTCCTTTTGCCTTTATCTGTAGGTCTCAGCACAGATTGAAGGTCTCTCACGGCGCGCTCTGTCAGTTATGTCCAAATGTGAAATGTGTGTGTGTATGTGTGTGTGTGTGTGTGTGTGTGTGTGTGTGTGTGTGTGTGTGTGTGTGTGTGTGTGTGTGTGTGTGTGTGTGTGTGTGTGTGTGTGTGTGTGTGTGTGTGTGTGTGTGTGTGTGTGTGTGTGTGTGTGTGTGTGTGTGTGTGTGGAAACACAGCTCAAAGCCTCTGGAGGAGACGTTACAGTAAAACCAGTGAAAGCAAAGGAAACAGATGTGAACGGCACGCAGATAGAACACTCATATGCACTCCATTATAGAAGCGCTACCAAGGATCCTGTTGCCAGTGGCAACCAAGCAGCGTTGGTACATACAATGTTCAATGTTTAGTGCAGTGTTTGCTAGTGGGCTTCGGTAGGCAACCCGGCAGGAGCCGTGTGATGTTAGAAGAGGGAAATGTTGGGAAACTGTTTGCCATCAAGTCCTCCCCATCCCTGGCCCATCAATCCCCCACCCCACCCCACACCTGGATGCCCTGCTCTGAATGAGGTACCACGAGGATGTAAACCTCCTCGGTACACCTATACTTGCGGTACACCTATACTGGTCGTAAATGTTTAAAGGTTTTGGGAGGACGTTACGTTTTCCCTCTGACGACCCTCCTGACGTGTTGAGAGCATGGTGACCTAGGGGAGGGTAGGTAGAGGATGAATGCCCCATCATCAACTATTGATGGGGAAGAAAGCGTTGCGCTAGGGTCGATAAATCATACTACATCGCCCCCCCAACCCCACTCATTCAGATTTATGCATGACCTGAGAGTTATTCATCTCCCTGGGGTGGGGCGTGTCAACACTTGCATGAGTTAGTGTTTGGAAGATGATTATATTTGAGATTGGTTCAAATTATGCATAATTCATTGAGATGTACCTGCCCATAAACATTTACACGTTAGCACGGACAGTTAGGTATTAAACTGTTGTTTTCCCCTTGATAGAATGAAGGCATTACAACCCTCACTCCCATTCTACAAGCAATCTTGGTTCATGCCGCCGGCTCTAAAGCAGTCCTAGCTAATACTAGGGACATAAAGAGAAAAAATAAAAGTCCCTGTTGTCTTTTTTAATCAGTACTAGGTCAGTAGGTGCGGCCTCTATGCGCTGTGTTTCCTTCTTCAGCGGATGAATGCAGCAGGAAAGGGACCTAACCTTCCCTAACCCAGTGTGTTTGTTGACACTGTCACAGGGTTGGAGCTTGTCACATGAAGGCAGAGCAAGGCTCTAAATCCTCACGTCCCCCCTCCAGCCCCCCATCCCCACCCCCACCCCCCCGCCACTGATGGTGGATCTGAGCAGAGAGACGCGACCGCTGCCAATCTCTCGCCCTGGCATGGCTGACACAAGCCCCTCGCCCTGGCATGGCTGACACAAGCCCTCGCCCTGGCATGGCTGACACATACATATTACTCTTCACACACACCACTGATGAGGCAAAAGGAATCAGTGTGATAGGAGCGTCTGAGACAAAGTGCTTTGAAGAGGTGTTCAGGTCCAGAGGTGTTGATCAATGACAAAAGATAGCAGTTAATATATAATGTAAATAATAAATAGTATCATTAATACTATTAAGTAACGTTATTTACAGCAAGTGGTTGAAGTATCAGTTTGGTTGATACAGAGGAGTTAATTCCATGGCAGTGTAGTCGTGCACACACAAACACAGAAACACACACAGAGTTTCACAGCTGTCGCAAGCACTGGGAAAAGGTGGGAAGCAATGTTGTGATATGTCTGTGGGTAACAAGAGCAGAAACTTGACACCCGATATATATATATATATATATATATATATATATATATATATATATACACGTATATGGCCATTCAGCAGGGTGACGAAAGCTTTGGCAAAAAGAGTGTTGAGAGAGAAAAGGAGAGACAGAGTGACTGGCCTTTATTAGCGAATTCTTCTACTACCCTAGCCCCAAAAAACATTAGAAATGTATGTATGTCAATCTATGCCCATGTGACGTCTATGACACTAGAAACATTTTGTACATATTAAGTCATTAAGTTGATGCTTTTGTGCACAGATCTGCAGCAGTAATATATACTCATATACACTGATATATATATATAGCACCATTCTAATTGAATTGCACATATTTATCAAAAGCACTTTAGCTCATTTGCACTCTACAGGAGAGGACTGCCCTCACTTTACAGGGTCCTCCTGCTGCGGTAATGATCACTGTCTTTGCGAGACTGTAATGATTTACTGCCTCTGAAGGGGCTCTGGAAAGGGATATAAACTGAACGAGAACAAAGTGTGTGTGTGTGTGTGTGTGTGTGTGTGTGTGTGTGTGTGTGTGTGTGTGTGTGTGTGTGTGTGTGTGTGTGTGTGTGTGTGTGTGTGTGTGTGTGTGTGTGTGTGTGTGTGTGTGTGTGTGTGTGTGTGTGTGTGTGTGTGTGTGTGTGTGTGTGTGTGTGTGTGTGTGTGTGTGTGTGTGTGTGTGTGTGTGTGCGCGCGCTTGAGAGACGGAGGAAGGAGCCTGGGAGCGCTGTCAACCCCGTTGGTCTATTTCAGAGCAGTTTGACTATGAACACTCGCATCAGATTCAGTCAGGAATTCAGTGAGGCTTACGGGAGGCAGTGTGACAGTGTGGGTTTCTGTCTCTGGCAGAGATGTCCAGGCACACTCAACTCGGGAAACAAGTTTCTGATACTCAGTTATTTCAAGTATGTCTATGCGTGCGTACACACACACACACACACACACACACACACACACACACACACACACACACACACACACACTCTCTCTCTCTCTCTGTTTCACTGTTGCTCTTCTTCTGAAATGCACCAGTTATAATCTTTTTTCCCCTCAGACTTTTCTCTTCTCTTTATCTCCTCGTTCTCTCTGTCTGTCTCTCCTCTCTTTGTATGCAGCCTGATAAGCTGTGGTCTCCTGCAGCTGGTGTGAGTGGCTGGGTTGCAGCTGTAATCTGTAATCTGCCATAATGGTGCAGGGTTATGGGGTAATGGTGACCCGCTGACTGAAACATTCTTCTCTCTACAATGTGTGAGATCACCTCCAGAAAGAACATGCAGACCGACACACAGACACACACACACACACACACACACACACACACACACACAGGCAAACAGACACACACACACACACACACACACACACACACACACACACACACGTATTACATGTATTAAAATGGCTGAGACACAACCAGAAGTATTTTCTGTATAGTGGATAATACACATAGGGCTTTTTACATGCTTAACCAGTCATTTTGCCCTTCTCTCTTGTGTGGCAGGAACATGAATTGCATTAGGATTTACAAACGCATTAAGAATGACAGTGATGGTTGTTTAGTTAAAAAACAGCATAAAACAACCAGGGTGATATTAAGGTGATTCATGTTCCATGTCCACGTACATCTCCATCTCATCAGACTGGGAGATTGAATTGCTGCAGGTTTCTGAAATGCAGGCTGCTCCTTTTTTTTCCTTGAGTAAATCGTAATATGTCATCCCTTGTAACGCTCTCACCTGTCAAATCCTTACATTCCTAATTCACTTAGACTCCCTTGGCAAAGCTGGAGCCATAAAGTTGCTTACACAGCTCAAGGCCTCTTGAATTCCCAACGCTGAATTTGGTGGTGTATGTACTGTATGTGTATAGTGCAGTAGAGTAACTATTACATTTGTTATATTTCATCAGCTTGTATCCTACCTCGGCCAAGAGCTTCTGGGGACAAACAGAAAGTGTTTTGTTTTTGAGGTTTTCAGCTCTGTATGGGACACACAGGGGTTTGTTTGCAGAGCATGGGACCTACCAAAGCTTCCTTTAGATAATAAATAGGTTAATTATATCTATAGCATCTATATTTACATATAAAAGATAATACATCTAAAAAATATATATTATTACTAAACTTGTATTAACCACTATTATAACTATAATTAACTATTTAAAACTATTCTTATTAAATATGCTAGTAAAAACAATAGGTAAACTCTTTTTATTTAACAAATACTCAACAAACTGTCAGCAGGTCAACAGTTAAGCTTAACTTTTAAGCGTCAGCTATCATAACCTGACCTTAACCCTTACCACAAATCTAAGCCTATCTGCCTATCTGCACGTTTCATTGAGATGAGATGGTTTGGGTAATTCCGTCCAGAAACCACAGGCGCACCACAGAGACAGCTGACATGAAATAATGAGGGAGAATATGACATAAAGAGAGCAAAAGAAATATATTTTTAAAAATAGACACGAGCAATGAATGAAAAAAAAAACGAGTTCAAGAAGGGAAGATAAGAAAAAAATGGAGAGTGAAGAGAAGCGAGACATGAAGGGCGGGTGAGAAGAGATGCTAATGGCACATGATTACTCCCGGTATAATCACCGGTGACTCTTCTGCGTCGGGGCACGGGGCGGTGCTTTAGAGCCCGGCTGACACTGATATGCCTCTCAGACCGTGCCACGCTGGCTGCTTAAAAGCCCTCAGACTCCTCTGTCTCCTCAAGTCAAAGCAGCAGCAGCAGCAGCAGCAGTGGTAGCATCAGCAGCAGTGGTAGCAGCACCAGTAGCAGCAGCAGCAGTAGTAGTGGAAGTGGTAGTAGCAGCAGCAGCAGCAGCAGCAGTAGAAGTGGTAGCAGCAGCAGCAGTAGTGGAAGTGGTAGCAGCAGCAGCAGTAGTGGAAGTGGTAGCAGCAGCAGTAGCAGCAGCAGCAGCAGCAGCAGCTGCAGTAGAAATAGTAGCAGCAGTAGCAGCTGCAGTAGAAGTAGTAACAGCAGTAGCAGCAGCAGTAGCAGTAGCAGCAGCGGTAGTAGCAGTGGTAGCAGCAGCAGAAGCAGTGGTAGTAGCAGGGGTAGCAGCAGCAGCAGCAGTAGCAGTGGTAGCAGCAGTGGTAGCAGCAGCAGTAGCGGTGGTAGTAGCAGTGGTAGCAGCAGCAGTAGCAGTGGTAGTAGCAGGAGTAGCAGCAGCAGCAGCAGTAGCAGTGGTAGCAGCAGTAGCAGCAGTAGCAGCAGCAGTAGCAGCTGTAGCAGCGGTAGCAGCAGCGGTAGCAGCAGCAGTGTTAGCAGCAGCAGTGTTAGCAGCGGCGGCGATAGGGCCTATATGAAGCTCAGCACTCTTTCAAAAATACAGTAGAGCAGTAGAGTGGATGATAAACGGAGACGGGATGCAACACTTGGGCTGAAATTAATCTGACGTTAATCTGATCTGAGACATTAGTGACCGGCGCAGTTGCTTATCCTCTGCTAAGGTTAACGGAGAGCCCTGTCTTTGTGCACTAAGTCATGGACATATCCTCAATCCCTCACCACCCATCACATAGGGGATATGTGCCCTCTCCCTGACCTCCTCCCCTATTTCATAGAATAGCTATGATTAGGAGTGCACTTACACTGATTCTTGGCATGACCAGTAAATCCAGGTCCTGGGTAATGTCTGGATAGCATGCCAAACCATGCCAACCATGTCTGTTCGCGGCTCTTGACTTCCAGGGCAACAGTCTCCAGGAAAAAAAAAAAAAGGTTGTTGACTATTACCCCGACTTGGGGTATTACATGCAGATTACGTGAAAAGATGGAACCGGGGCTTTCACCTTAATGATCAGGGCCCGCTCTGGCCGTTCCGCTCCTCGTTTATTGAGTTTCAATTGGATTGTTGATAGATTTCCCCGGGTAGGCTGCCATTACATATGATTTCCTGGAAAAAAATATAGCCCTGCTTGCTGTTATACTTTTAATACATGTACAATTTTGTCCCCAGACCGAGGGTTTATCACTGCTTAGGTCACAGAGGTCACTGCTTAACTCCATAATGCACAAGCTCTTCCTCACTACACTGTTATTCGTATCTTCATGCCTTTTACAAGCTATACTCCAGAAGATTGTTTTCTAGGGAAATCAGCAAAAAAATATGAAAAATGATAAACACAGACCTGACCTTTCATGACCTGACCTTTGACCTTTACATTTGAATCAACTTCCCTCCCCTCTATCATCTATATTCTACATAGGGATTAACATAGTCTGCTATATGTAGGGTCTCCCTTCTCTTTTTGTGAGCAATCTCTATGGTCCCCATGGTCAGATGCAGTGGGAGGGACAGAACATCTGTCACTCATAGTAGGCCTGTCCGTGGAAACTGAACACTCCATTGTCATTTGCCAAGTAAAAGCCATCATTGATTTAATTGAAAATACTTAGTCTGTCAGACAGATTGACCCTGAATGACATAGTTCACATAACAGTGTTCTAGATACCCAGAAAGCAAGCATATATCGGTCCAACAATGGATTTTGGTTGGGACCCCACTGGTGATTTGGGTTGGGACCCCACTGGTGGAGTGCCACATCTGGTTCACACTTGGACCACCATCATCTTTGTTTTAACTGGGCGTGGATATTAAGAAAATATCATAAAAATGTTTGCAATTCCTGGAAATTCTATTTAAATAATCAGCTGCTAAGTTCATGGTACTAGAAGCCTCTCAAGATGAAATGACTTGGTCAATTCGAAACTTGACGCATTAGTAACATCTTTAAAATGTTAAGGGTGAAAATTAATGAAGTATAAATTAATAAAGAAATAAAGTTTGTCTGTAACTCACCAGCAGACAACTTGAAAACCAAAGAGCAAAAGGCCAGTGGATCGCCACCTCTGCCCCCAGTGGGTCGACAGGAGCCTAAACTGCTCCCCAGACAGCATAAGGCCATTGTGGTTCTGGTTCCTAATCTGCTGCTGATCATCTGGGTTGGATCCAGTCCATAGTCAGCTGGTCTGTTCTGGTCTGGATGATTTTGTTCTGCACACACACTGAGACAGCGTTCACACTGATATGTTTTTTTCATCTCCAGGCTCTTGATTTCAGTGGTTCCTCTATAGAATGCCGCAACTACAGTAACGCTAGGTCGTTGCCATGTGCCTCAGGTTTATTTGAGTGAGGCGCAAGACCGGAAAAACCCCAGCACTGAAAGTTAAAAATAGTTAGACATGACTTTTGTGGTCATGTTTTTTTAAACAATGAGTTGTTGCTTATCTACCTTTTTATTCTATGCCAAGATATTAGCTAACAACAACGCACCACACACAATTTCCCCATTGTGTTTTTTTTTAACGCTCACATTTTAGTGTGTATTTTAGAGTATTAGCAACGTGGCTGGCGTTTCAGAGAAAGAAAAAAAACATTGCCTGAGGCTTTGTTGTACATCGATATTCACATTTATCCAAACCGACTACCTTACTGTGCAGATGGGTACTTGATCAACTTGATACCGGTGTTGTTATCACCTTGCTCTAACAGTTGACAAATAGCTGGGTGTTGACTTCTCCTCTACTGGCTGAGTTTGGTGTTGTTGTGACCCTTGTTTTACCTGTTTACACCTCGGTGTTGTTGGCTCTTTGCTCTGTCAGTTGACATGAACAGGACCATTGTCCCTTCTCTTTCCCACACAGAGCTGGACAGTCAGGAGTTAGTGGACAGCCCAGACGGCTTGGTCCCCTTTCCCGTCTTCTTGCCGGTGAGCTTCCAGGTGCGTGACGTGGAATTTCTCTTCTTGAAGGAGGCAGGCCAAGACATCATGCGCAACTCCAGCATGCGCAGCAGCACGCAGGCCATGCTGGTTGGCAGCGGCACTCCCCTGCCGCTCCTCAACGCCACCTACGGGCCACTCTTGGTACAGCGCACAATCACACCTGACCTGCTAGGCCTGCCGACGCAACTCTTCCGGCCTTCCCCAGACGTCTCGTCAGCTGGATGGCGCGTGCGCTGGCATGTGCTGAGCCGCAGCGTAACCTCGCTGTCGCCACGGCTGCGCGTTCTCTTCTATGTGGCGGGCCGGGACTGGGACCGCGGCGAGCGGGAACCGGGAGGGGCGGCCGACCAGCTGCCCTGCGTCACCGTCTTCGCATTCTGGCAGACTCAGGAGGTACGTGCCTCGTGCTTGCTGAACGCCCGCAGGGGGACTTGCCTGGCCGCCCTGGATCCCCCCGTCGGTTGGTTTAGCCCCACCGAGGGCAGCTCCAGCCGGGAGAGACTGAGCATGGAGTCCACCTCCGCTCGCGGGAACACCATGGAGCTCTACTACCAGGCCAGGCCCAGCGAGGAGGGCCAGTGTAGAGACACGGGTGGGAAAGGAGGAGCAGGACGAGGCGTGGGAGGAGGGAGGGGGCGGGAGAGGGTGCAGCTGCGGGCAGAGTACACACCCGTCACACCCATGAGGAGGATAGGGAGTGTGCGGCTGCTGCAGGAGGTGCAGGGAGTCGCTCCGGTGACCCAACTTCGACTGGGAGAGGCCATTTTCATCAAGACCTCGTCCAAGCCGCTCAAGCAGACGGACATCGCCACCTTCTACGTGCTCATCAGAAGCACCTCGCTACTGGACACCTTCACACTCAGGTGAGGGCACAGCTGCCTGTCCCAAGGTGCTTTATCCGTTTGTGTGTGTGTGTGTGTGTGTGTGTGTGTGTGTTTGTGAGTGTGTGAGTGTGTGAGTGAGTGAGTGTGTGAGTGTGTGTAGGATGGGTGTAGGATGTGTGAATGTTTATTTGACATAAAACAGAAGCAGTTATTGTCTCAGATACTCAGATACAAGCAAAGAAATGTGATTTCTACATTTCTGGATTTTACGTCTTTACAGAAGTTAGTTAGTGATACAGTCAATAGAGGAATAATTACACCATAATTGTAAATTTGTGCCTGTTTGACTACATTTAGCATGGTCTTATTAAAGTAGCATTATTATATTTCTAAACTTGTTTCTGTCAGGCAACATGCAACTTTCTGGCTATTAATACCTTGATTCCTGTTTGTGGTAACATGACACAAATATGTTGGAACATGCCACCTCTTTTAATCTCTGTCATGTCATTATTATGCATGAATGCATTGTACAGAAATCCCTTTAGTGTTGCCTGAGATTATAGGGACGTAAAGAAGATCACACTAATGTGTGGAAATATGTGGAAATATGTGCTGTATATTGCACAAAAATAACCCTGAATATACACACACACTCACATACAAGCACACACATGCTCGCAAACACACACTCACATGCATGACATGTGCTTGTATGTGGCTAAACTCTATTTTTCCTTGGAACTGCTAAAAAAGCGCACACAAAATTATAGGAGATGGGATTAAGGCTGGATTATGATCTCTCTTCCCATAAAGTATAACCTAGGACCAAGTTTTCTCAAAACTGCGAGGGGATTACAGCTGCCTCTACTGTAGTTCTTTGTGTGTGTGTGTGTGTAAGTAGAGGGCAACTAGTACTTGTGAGCAGTAATGAGCAGTGTGTGTGTCTGTATGCAGGCTACTAAAAGCCTGATGATGATGATGATGATGATGATGATGATGATGAGCTAAAATGAGAAAGAATAGAATGTGACATCCCAAGAGAAAAACATTATTGAAAATCCCAAATCATATAACCACCATTCTATGAAATTTATTTTCATATTTTTCTTTTATAAATTATGTAATAGGGATGGGCATTCGATTAAATTGTCTTAATCGATCGTCGGGAGAATTAACGATCGATTTTCGATTAATCATTAATATTTTTATATTAAAATTCACTATTTATAGACTATATTAAAATGCAGTGAAAATAGAAAAAACACAGCGTGTTTCCTCATTGAGATCTTTATTACCAGATGAACAACTCTTGTGGCAGTTAAACTTACAAGATGGACAACTCTTGTGGCAGTTAAACGGGATCCGTTCAATGGTTACACTTGAAAATATGCGCTGCTGTACTCTTAAGCAGCGGAGCCGACAGCTAGAAGCCGGTGCTCATAAACACAACTGACCTTCGTTTTTTTTTTCTCTCTAACTAATTAATCTCACATTTTGAAATTCATTCATCTAGATTCATCGTGATTAAAAGTTTGTTTTCTTTTAAAGACTAAATCTTATAAATTAACGAGTAATCACTTCAGACAGCGTGTATTTTAGACACTGTTGTTTATTTGTATTTTTTTCGTGCTCTCTCGCCATCAGCCAAGGAATGTATGCGAGACACAATGGTGCCCCTCGACGGTAAATCGTAAGAATTGTCCCCTAAAGCAATTCGAATCACCTCAGTCAGCCCACCGTCTTCAACTATGTTGATGGGCCGACAGTCACCGGCAACCTAAACTGCTACAGCGTTGGTAACCTTTTCACGGACTGGTCTAGTTAATTTCCTAGAGAAGTCGTGGAGTGTGGGTTGGCGACCATCTAACCTGGGACTGCTTTCTGTCGGGTGCTTTGCATTAAGGTGATAACTTAATCACGAGCTGCTTCTGTGATAGCTACATTCAGCTTGACAAATGCTACATACAACTTTAGTTTTGTCGATTGTTCTGTCATTTTGCCTCTTAAACAGAAACTTTCCGCCCAACAATCCCTCAGCTCTCTCCATCTTCAACTACCGTCTCGGTCTCTTCTATCTAACTGACATCAGACAAGGGGCGGTTTCGTGCCATGGGTCAACGCGCACCGGAAGTAAACAAAGTTGCGTTAACTGCGTTCAAATATTTGATTGCATTAATCTCCGCCACAATAATCTCATAGAATAACGCGTTAACTTTGACAGCCCTAAAATAAATAAATTACACGCACACTACGCAGGAGAACATGTTTTAATCGATGAAAAAATAATTTCATCAAGGAAATTCTTAATGATCAATTAATCGATCGTCGATGAATTATGCCCATCCCTATTATGTAATATTGTATATAATTGAA